>NW_010110065.1:0-31681 GCF_000699245.1 Pterocles gutturalis | reverse complement strand
TATATAATATAAGACAAAAGACACTGAAAATGCATCAAAATAGTTGAAGAAATTCCAAAACACAAAATACTTAATTCCTCAAATTAATGTTCATTTGTTATTTAAATAGAGCTATTTTTACTTTCATAGGACCCCTTCAAACATGATGATCTAATATTTGTGTCTCCTTCAGTGCCGAATCTCTGCTAGATACAACATAACGGATGCTCCAACAGCTACCTAAAAGTTCCCTATTAAACCCACTTGGGAGACCTGTACCAGTCTTGACTTTGCCCGTTGTACCCCAGAGGTGCTCACACTCTCACCTACCCAGTGTTCCATTCTACAGATTAAAAGGCTCACTATGCTCATCTGCCCTTTTACTAGCCCTCTGCCTGACATAACAAGATGGCCAACGGCAGAGAGGAAAGTTATTCCAGATGAAATCTGTCCCATTAAAGAAATTGTCACTTGACCTCAGCAAGCAGTTTTTGTGAAAGAAACTGCCACGCTATTTTACCTGCATACACATAGGACTATGAATATAGAGGAAAACAACAGTATCATCCCCACATTTCATTCTTGAGAATTTTTCTTTGCCTTGACGGACTGCTGTGAAGTTTGTGCTCAAAAGCCTTGCCAGTATCTCAGGTCTCCACATCACCATCTTCATTCACTGAAAGATAAACCACTTTGCTGATAATTATAATCCATGGATATTCAGTAAACTGCACTGATGGTGAAACTAATTTTTTCTCAGAAATATGGAGTTATTGAGCCTTTATGCTTTATCTTGATGCAGTATTTCTTTTAACTTTCTGGCTTTTTTTGCTATTGCTCATTTAGGGTTTAAAATTGGGTATCACTGTCTTGGTGTTTTGAAGTTAAGGACTTACATTGTTAAAGTCCACTAGCTAAGTTGCAAAATTCTTACAGGGCTAAAACATCTTCTGAACTAAATAATGTTGAGTTTTTGTCTAATTATACAGATTATATTGCAATGTCTTTGGCCTACCACAATACTGTAAGGACATCTAGTTTACATATCTTAGTTTATATAAATAAATTAGCCAAAATATTCCCACCTATGTAAGCCTCTGATGTATCAGAGGCACAAAACAGAAATATATATATAACAGTGAGGAGTTCAGACAAACCAATGAAGGGACGAAGGGAGCAATGATTCCTCCAACACGGGAAAACATGGAACAGGCACCCATTCCAACATTCCTAAGAAAAAAAACCAAAAATCATTAATCAATGACATTTGCATAAGAGAAACAATGACTTTTGAGAAGCGCTACTGAGAAAAAAAAAAACAAAACCAAAACACAACAAAACTCAGTCATAACCCTGACCACATTAACTGGCAAAGAAAAGTCAAATGTAACTGAAAGCGTCCCAAGACAGGAAAACATACGATTTCTGCTTAAAGAGACTCAAAAATCCCCTGCACATTCAGAATTCTACCATACATATACATATAGAGACAAAAAAACATGCCATTTCAGTTAATACAGCCTGTCTCTGCCTGAAACTTTGGCTAAATTCCTTTATCCAAATCCTATTTATCAGCAGATTTGCCCATCCATGAAAAACACCATAATATAGTTTTGCTGGTGACTGATCATCAACAATAATACCCAGTTAAAATATCTATTAAAAATCGCACCCATATGATAGATGCTTTCATCAACTCTGTCAGCACAAGTACAGGGTACTTCTGCCTCTAGTGAGTGAAACCTTACTGTTGCTTACATATGACCTATGAAGCACTAAGTTACTTTTACAAAGCTTATTGACCAGTCGTCTTCAGTGTTGCAAATGTTTTGAGTTGTCTGGTTTATAAAGCACTGAAAAAGCTACAAATATAAATCATTAAAGAAATGGCAGCAATACTATTGTTATCCTCACTAGTGGAGAGAGGCCTGTGAGCATACCAGGCAGCCAAAGGACTATTTTACTGTTATATAAAGAATATGGTTAATCTGAAGAGAACACAGTAAATCTGAGGGAATAAGAAGTGAGAAGAGGATAAAGGAAGAAATTTAGCCTATAAAACTACACATAATCATCATATGTAACTGAAAATCTCAAATGAAAAAGCATGTGAATAGAAAAAAGTGATAGAGAAGTAAAAGGTGATCAGGTGAACCAGAAAAATGAAGACCTTAAAATTAACTTGTGTTACCTGATCACTGTGGGATAAAGTTCTGACGTGTAGATGTAGACAATGTTAAATGCAGCACTGATTGTCAGCTTGCCCAGCAAAGACAAAGAGCGACTATTCACCACTGCAAACACTCCAGTATCTGATAAAAGAAAAATGTAACCCCTGTAAAGCTTTCGAGCACTCAAATACATCTCCATAACATTTCAATCACACAACACTATGGAGTGAAAAGAAATCTACTGAAGAACAAGCTATGACAGCCAAGAGTTTTTCTATTAAAGGACAGTATTCATCAGAGGTGATCTGTATCTTCAGGAGGACTCTCAAAACTCAAGAGAATCCAAGGAGCCTTATTTTAGGCAGCAATGGCAGAAACCATCCAGCATAATTTGTGTTCTGTGTCTACAGATTTATTACCTTTATCTGTGCAATCAAATTTGTAGAAAGATGAAAACTCTCCATTTAACATGCTGTGAAAAAAATAACTGAAAAATTTATTTTAAATTCATGGCAGACTTGCTACTAGCCCAAAAATTGTTTCCATTCTATTAAACATAATCCAATAGAAAATGACTGGGTTAAATGACTGAACAGTCCCAGAGACTACAAAATGGAACTATTGCTCAATACCAGAAAAAAGAGAAACTGAGTTTTCCTTTATTCCTCCTCAGTATTACAGTAAGTGACACCTTTAAAGCATTAAAAACCCGCATTCAGGATCTACTAGAACATCAAATTTTAGAAATGCAAGATAAAAATCCTGTAAACATAGTAAAAGCTGAAATTAAGCCCCAACATTTTCTGAGTCGACCTCTAACAAAATACTAAACTAGCTGTTGTCAAGTTGAAGAAAAGAGTAATGGATACATTTTTCAGAAGTGAGCAAATTTTTTTTAGTAACAAGAGCCCTGCTCAGTGTCAATTCCAAAGTATGATAACATGTTTCTAACCTTATTACTTTAGAAGAAAAACAAAAGACAGAAAGATGCTATAAAGTATCACAGCAAATATCCCATCCAGCTCAGTTTCATCAGAATGGCCAGTGCTTGTTCACTTATACCAGGCACATCAGAACACATTAAATGCCTAGCAAGGAAGGCTACAGCATAAACCATTACTATTTTGAACAAATCACGCTCAGCAGAGACAGGTGCTTGCTTCTGGACAGTTACCCATTTTGCTTCCTAAGGCATTTTCCTCCTGGCTGACCTTGCCAGTTCAGCACACAGCTGATTTCCTGGGGTCTTGCAGTTCCATCCTCTGAAAATCTCTTTTATTTTCACATGTTACACTTGCACTGACACGCAAAAACTACATGATGACTGGTACCAGCCTAGCCAGAATATCTCTGAGCATCTGGGCTCTAGCATCTGCAATACTTCCGGAAAATTGAGTTCCATCCCCTTAAAAGAAGTTTTACCTATTAGATTAATTGCCATCTAGAGCAACTTATACACTTGTTCATCACGTTTAATATTTCTGAATCACGCTTCAAATGTTTGAAGCATTTTCTCTCCTTATGACAGGTGTTATGCAGGCTCAAATCTTACAAACTGAGACTAATTTATGTAGCTAGTTTTAAAAGGAAAAATTGCTTACTGTGCAATTTTGTTTCTATAATTTTGAAAAACATCCAAAAATGGAGAAATGAACATTAGTGTGTCTTTACAAAAAGGATATTTAATTTCACATTTCTTAATGATCCCTTGCTTCAGAAGATTTTCAGAATGCTCTCTGAACTGTAAGTCATGTGGCCATGTCACTAATACCACAATTACACCAGTCTTGAACATTACAGAGCAGTAAGGAAAATATCTAAACTTACCCCCAGATTCAATTCTTAGGATATTTTGACATTGATGGTACAAGTTGCATGGGTACTACTTACACTGACATATCATTTGGCTAATGGAGATACCCCAAGAAACATCATTCTTTGGGATTAAGTCAGAAATACTGGAAGGGAGTGATTGATGTGATCAGAAGGGCAGAATACAAAGACAAAAGTTCAAGTCCAGACCTTTCTAACAAGCTTTCCTTAAGGTCTTCGGAAGGTTGCTGCTTATCCTTTTCTTATCCTTTTTGTGAGTTAGCTTCTCTGGCTTCAAGAATTGAGACTCGCACTGGGTATGAGCTTAATCTTAGGATAGCGTGTTTACCAATTCTTATCACATACTCCAGAAACAAAAGGAAATGTTTACCTTTCTTTTTAGGAAGAAACATGACAATAAGACAAGCCAGTCCTCCCAGGAACAGAAATGCACTCAGTGTTCGCTTCCGGCCAAACCTGATTTGCAAGGATAACAAAGCTTTATTCTGCATCAGATCTGCAGTTTGCAGAGCAATGAGTCCTCTAACTTCACGTTGTCTCTTTATTTGCAGTTGAAAATTCAGAATGCCATCTCCCACAAACAATTCCTCTCACACTGTTTTTAAACTAGCTTCCACTGCACTCTTAACAAAATGAGCACAAAGTAGTCTTTATGCAGTGGCTGACAAATTCTCGGATTTTATTTGCTTCCCACTGTACGTGCACATTTGTAAAGCTCCTCAGGAGACATGCAGGGAAGAAATTGGGAGGTGAATTCTACAAAAAGTGAAAGACATTGTCCAGAGTATCATGGCTCAGGAAAAGACTAAATATCTGAATTAACACCTCTCCTCACATACTAGTGCACAGAACAACTATGGCACAACACCACGTGACAGCTTCAGTTCACTTTAGTCACAATAGCTTTGACGTTAACAGTGAGAACAGAGATAACGAGACAGAGGTGGGAATAACGCCATCTCGTGTTAGCATGGAGTCAGCACAGCTAGGTTCAACTGATCAGGATCGGCCTCACCTGCGAGCCAAATGTAGATGGTTCATTAATAAGTGAGCCAGGGAGAACAAGTTCAACTGTTACTTGAAATAAAGATATATCAATGGCAGTTTCAAATGAAAGCTGGAAGCCCCACATAACAGATACAAGCTAGGAGATGAAATGTACAGGAAACCTATCTTTGAGAAAAATTATACCAAAACACTCAATGGGTTAATAAATTTCATACTTACCATTTTTGGTTAATCAGGTAAATACAGATTGGGTATGCTGGGATTTCTATCAACCCTGAAAGGGCTAAATTGGCATAAATACTTCCACCTAAGTCACCCACATTAAGGGTAAGACCATAGTAAACCAAGCTGCACACAAACCTGCAGAAGATAGAAAAAGAATAAAATCAGAGCTGCCACCTTGCCTGCCAAATCAAACAAAGCACTGGCCTGGCACAATACATTATAAACTATCTTAGTGTTTCAGAAGATAGGTCTAAAGTGTTTCTCTGCAAGTGTACGATGCTTTCTAGGTAAAAAAAAAAAATCCTGACTTATGACTCAGTTAAACTTAAGACTACAGTTAAGAAGAACGTACATGAACCTGTGCAAAGAATAAAGTTAAAATATGATTATATTATTTGACTTGAAAAATGATGCCTTTGTCCTTCTTGTTTTTGTCAGGCTTCACTTGCATCCATACTTTTTCAATTGTGTGTACACCCTTTCTCAAACAGTTCAGATGACACTTCTGCCTTCTTTTCATTTCTACACCCTGGTCTAGTTTTATTCATTATTCAATTCTGATTTCTTACTTTTCTTTCATAACCCTGACTGGCTGTTGTCTTTACAGAGGAGAAAGGAATAAGTCACTAATACATTTGGCAGGAAATAGCAATTCTCATTTAAGGAACAGACAAGTCAACTATTCTGCAGTAAGCACTTGGAAAAGCACCAGGAAAACAGCTCTGTTATATGCTGACAAAATTACGTAATTTGTTTTTTTTTTCTTAATCATTACATCTTCCCTAAATATATGCATTATAAAATCAATGTATGAACAGCAATGCCAGAGGACTCACACACCATGTCATACATAAGGTTTATTTCAAAGTAGCAGCAAAACACCTCAGGGCTAGCAGAGCTATCTGAAACAAAATAGGCACTTTTGGAGTTAAATTTCTACTAGTGCCTAGATACATAGTGGGTTCCTGCTCCTTACTACAGGAACTGCTAGCACTGGCAGCACTCTCTCTTAAGAAAACAAAGACACTCATTAGACAAGGTAGGCCACCCAGCTGCTAATGGGCTCCTTACAAACAAAACAAAGAATAATCCATGTGACTGAAAGTACTGACACAGCACTGGGCCAAAGAGGAGGATAGCATGACTAGTCTCATCAGCCTTTAAGGGTCTGTGTCCTGGTTTCAGCTGGGACAGAGTTAACTTTCTTCATAGTAGCTAGTGTGAGGCTGTGTTTTGGATTTGTGCTGAGAAGGCTGATAACATTCTGATGTTTATAGTTGCTGCCAGGACAGTCAAGGATTTCTCAGCTTCTCTGCTGTGCCAGTGTCTGCAGGTGCAGGAGAAGCTGGGAGGAAGCACAGCCCCAACTACTAGCCTGGGATATGACATTAGGTTTAGGATTGAGACCCAGATTGGCCAAAGGTATATTCCATATCATGCACATCATGCCCAGTATATAGATGAGGGTCTGTCCAGAAGTGCCCTCTCTCTGTGGGTCACTCCTCTTGGAATCATCTCTTTTGGTTGTCTCTCGCTCTCTTGGACACTTGGGCTCTTATCTCTGTTCTGGGATAGCTGTTTCAGGACTCTCCCTGCTCCAGGATCATCAGCTGAGAACAGGCTGAGCCTCAGTCATCAGGTGGTGAGCAGTTGCACTGTGTATCACTCATTTGTATATATTACTATAATTATAATCATTATTACTTTCAATTGTAGTTTAGTTATTAAATTGTTCTTAACCCATGAGTCTCTCCTCCCTTTACTTCTAATTCTCTCCCCCATTGCTGGGAGGGGGGGATGGTGAGCAAACAGCTGTGTGGTGTTAGACTGACAGCCCGGTTTAAACAACAGTCAGAAAAGAAGAGGTAGTTCTCAAGTATTTTGAGACTCATAAAACATGACAAAAATGCAAAGATAAAACATCTCAGAACTAGACTGTAAAAATGGCTTCATGTTAGAAATGCACTAAGAAAATAATACAAGGGTCCTTTTTATGTACGGTGTACCTAGGCTGAGACTAAGTACAATCTGCAGGATGAGCCAATTCTTGGCAACATGTTCTCTCAAAGATTTAAAGAGGCAACAGTAGCACAGCTGGGCCTAGAAAGTATTTCAAGTACCAGGTAAACATCATGATCAAGGTGCGTCCCAAGAGAATTTTATATCGGAACAGATCCAAGAAGCTGCCAGCCTCTCTGGAGCTCCTCTCTGCTGGGAGTTTTAATGAAAAAGTGCACTTCTGCTTGCGGTTCCTCTTTGCAATGAGATAGAGGGCATCTTCTGCTTCATTCAACCGGCCTTGTGAATAGAGCCAGCGGGGGGACTCTGGAATGAATCTGAAACACACATACAGACAGACAGCTTTAGGGCTTTTCTTTTCTAGAAGGCTGGACTTGTCTATGGAAATAAGTCTGAAATACACTCCAGTATAATAAAGAATTTTTCAAACAACCCTTCAGGTATAAAATTCACTTACTGAAACAGAGATAAAGCATGTTGAAAGGAAAGTCATGTAATTTAGATACCAAGAAATTACATTGAGCACATATATACACACACACACGCGCGCACAATACTACAAGTTACAGTATCATTAGGACCCTGTCCTCGGATAATTCAGAATCAAGGAGGTACGACATTACTACAAGTAACACAGGATGTTTTTGTAACACCAACTAGTTGTCTTCCATTTCTCATTTTCCAACTTCCTCCCAAATTCTCTCCTGTAGACAGGAATCCTGACAGAAAATGTGCAAAGGTCATGCTCCTGCTCCCCATGAGTACTGTTCACTTGACAGGTCTATAACTCCAACACAGCCTACAAAACTAATCTTCTTCTACTACTTTCAGGTTCCCAGAATTAATTGAAACTTTAGTCTTTTGCAAGAACCTTTTAATATTTTTGCCTCTGACCAGAAGTGACATTCCTTTAAACTTAGAGGAAAGTGATTCTGTGCTTTTATAAAAGAAAAGAGCTTAGAAGGGAACGTGTTTTCTTCCCCATGATAAAAAAAACTTGTAGTATTTTCTGCACAAAGTAATTTTTAATCAACATGGGAGAGAGGCAATGTGAAATCTGGAATTTAAAAAAATCCTTTCTTACAGTAAGGTAGGCCTCTGAGCACAGCTCTAGAGTCCCAAGCATAAAGCTTGTACAAAAAGTTGTACATATCAATCAGAAGTTAATTTTTTTCCCAAAACACCAGAGTTTTGAAGTATCAGAAGCATCCTCTCTGCCTTTCACCTCATGAACAGTCTCTAAGACCTATCCCTGATTTCTGATGCTTCTTTTGAAAGGGTGTGTTGATTCTTTAGCAAAGAGCTTTATTCAGAAAGTTAGTTACTGAAGTTAAATAGGTGTTGAAAGGAAAAAAGCCTTAAGCTTAAACAACAGCTAAAGTTATTTTCTTCTTTCAGTTACTGAGATTTTGGTGTCAGGAAGTACATTGGAAAAGAGAAGCATGCATAGCTTTCAGTGCTGAAGTCCACAAACACAAAACCCCTACTATCTTAATAAAGAAGCCTTCTCTCTATTCTTCTCTAATCACATGTGAAAAATAAAAGGAAGCTGCCCATTTTTTTGTTTTCATGCCACCTTTAAGATTATGTGCAAGCAATTTTGATGCTGTTCCCTCCGTGTAAGCCAAATCATAAGAGAAATATCATGTTATCACATAACCACAAAAACATTTCTGTATCTTTTAACATGTATATATAGTGTCTTGTAGCATACCAGACAACAGTTTAGATTGTCTACACATACCAGGTAAAGAAGGTGCTTCTACACCACTCTAGAGACTGTTCCCATCTAAAGTAATAACACATATACAATACAATGTACACTTAAATTTTCAAATAATGCAGCACTGCTATTTAAAGAAAGCACAGAACATGGGGTGGTAGAGGTTGAGAGAAATACCTTAGTTACATCATTTCATGCCATCCTAGAAAGGCACCTTGACTTAGTTGTTTGGTTTGTTCATCAGGGGTTTTTTTGTTTGTTTCTTATCCTTTACATCTTTCTTGATGAAACTCAGTTTGAAAAATGACTTACAGAGAGAGAAGAAAGACAACTGTTCCTTCCAGGTTAACCACAACAGCCAGCGTCCTCCAGGAACGAATGAAGTACCCTAATAAAGCATACTGGGCAATTCCCACAGCAAAGAACAAGCCACCAATAGATCCTAACATACAATTGAAAACAAAACAAAACATTATCACTCCTTTAAGAAACATTACTAAATCTCAACACACATAATCAGACAGAAACTAACACTTCATGAAGAAAAATTCACTCAGCAATACAGGCAAAACCATAGCTACTTGACAAAACGATATTGTGTCCTTCACCCATGCAGGGCAGAATTACATCTGATTGCAGAGATCAATACAAGTCCAAAAAGCACTCTTCTATGTCCTTGTCACCCAACAAGGCCCCATAAAGTCCTGTAATTCCCAATATAAGTATGTTTCACATTTTTATGTGTAAAATAAATAGTACAAACCATTGGAAAACTGGTATCTTTATGAATATATAGTATTCATTTGTAGCTCTCATGATTTGTAAGATATCCTGTTTTAAAACAGTCTCAGCATAGCACTCCTTTGGCACTTGTCACAGACTGGGTAAGTCAGGCCCCAGAGCTGTAATGGTACAATTTACATGCATCATATCTGAAGGACAGCTTCAACACTAGCAACCAAGATAGTTAAGGGTGTTTGTATCTTTTGTTCTAAATCTTAAGGTTGATTACCACATGGGACAATGTTTTTTTATTTTTACATATAAACAGTTGTGTCATCTTCTCATTATATAAAAACACTTTTGAACTGCTATGGTGTTAGCTTTGGCATGTCTCAAGTGGTATGTGAGACTGAAATCTATAAATTCTGACAATAAAGATACTGGCACTCAAAGTTTACCTGCTAACGCCCAGTACGAGGTACCCACACACTCATTGAGTAGAACAAAGGCCACCAGTGACATCCCACCATTCATCATCCCTACCAAGAAGCGAGAGATGGCAAAGAATTCATATGAGGGTGAGAATCCATTTGCAATGGCAAAGAAGATGTCAAGAGCAAAACCTGAAAAACAAGGCAAAAGGTTTAATTTCAGAAGAGTACCTGAAGAAAAACAGAAGCATTTGTCAGTATATTTTACTTGATGTTCAGTGACATCTGTCCTAAGTAATCACAGTCAACAACTACTGTCATTCAGGCAGCAATTTCAGTACCTAAAGTCAATGTCTAAAAGGGTGGA
The DNA here is from genome assembly GCF_000699245.1 of Pterocles gutturalis. Lineage (NCBI taxonomy): Eukaryota > Metazoa > Chordata > Aves > Pterocliformes > Pteroclidae > Pterocles > Pterocles gutturalis. Next base: position 21,202 of record NW_010110065.1, on the reverse strand, counting down.
CACAAAAGGAGTGGTTTCTGATACATAATTTGCAGTACTAAACCTTCAAATTTAGTTCATACAGACAATGTTCTCATATACTCAGAACTACTGTCTGGTTCTGGTTAAGATGGGTTGGTATTTATCCTCATACAAAAGCCACAGATTAAATACATGACCAAGTATATTCCCTCATTCTTGGAAAGTAATCTATACAAACTAGAGAAGGGAAATGTTACCAGGGGACAGTACATGGAGAACCTGCACTGCATAGCAGGCCCACCTTTATCTGCTTTGAATGAGGTTGTTCCTTTAAAAACAAATATCATTTTTTTAATTCTACATGTTCATCCATTGACACACAACTTTATAAATACATATACAAAACATGAAGTTTCACCTGTTGTTTGACCTTAGGACAGTAAAAAAGCTTATGAGATTTAAAACACAATGAAAATCACAAATACATAAAAATTAAATCACGTGGACAGGAGATAAAAGGTGTAACAAATTCCTAGCAGGTTATACATGTAAGAACATTGCTAACAAATTACTAGAAATATTAACTGCAGCCTGTGGAGACACCATGAGCATGACACGCATGGTATGACTCCTAAGTCCAGAACACCTCCCAGATATTCAGATGGTGATTGAATAGTCAAATACTAATTTCTTGTCCCTACTTATATTCCTGAAGTATATTGGAAGGACAAAACAAAACAAAAATCACACCACAATTCACTGCTGCATATCAAGCTCTCAGCAGAAACTGGGCTCTTGCCACTGATCTTTAGAGACACAACGCCTCTACTTCATTCATCTTGTTAGGTGGCAGTGGTTACCTGTGAGATAGACTTTCTTCCTCCCAAAGCGATCTGATAGTTGGCCAAAGGAGATTGCTCCAACAAACACACCACTGAAGTAAAAAGAACTGGCAGCACTGACTTTGTACGATGTGTTGCCAATTAAAAACCACTGGATGGAGAGAAAAAAGGCGAATTAACCAGAATCCAAGCATTTCAGCGGTTCATGAACAGCTAACAGTTGGAAGGGAACAACACATACTTTAAGGAGCATCAAGCCTTTCATAAATCTCCTGAGCATCACACTCTGTCAGTCATCAGAGAGTCACCAAAACACAACTGCTGTCTCCAGACTCACCAGGTGGTACTGACCAATTGCATGGTTCCCCCAAGTCACATGCATTCTTTGATTCTGAAATCCAGGACAGGTCCCTCATAGAATATTGTCATTTTTGCAGCCTTCTCCCACTCTCCCTTTTATTGCCTTTTCTCACATATATCTATTAGCTTAAACAGACTCAGCCCTATCTGTTGACATACGGTCTCCACAGTCTGGAGGCATACTATCCAAAAATAAAAATTACGGTGTCCAAAGATAATCCCACATATGCTCCTCCTTATGAACTGTCTTGTCACTGAGAAACACTTTAGTAGTGTTAAGACAGGTTTTCTGGTATTACAAATATTCACCTTTTTTACAGTGTACTTTGTGTCATTTACGGTTCTTTTCAATTCCAAATACAAACTTGATCTTTATATGTTTGATTCTTATGGACTTAATGTCTCAGGTTGAGCCTGACATGAAATTTTTTCCCCCACAAAACTGTAAAATAAAAATATGCCATGTTCTCACCGTTCAAAAGTTATTTCCTTTTGTATTCTAAAAACTCCACATCTTGTGTTCTTTTTTCTACTCCTCTTGCATCTTGAGATAATGTTTCCTTTTAGTGACACACAACTTTTCTTCCTGTGCTGCTAAACTGGTGATTATGTCATTATCCCTGCAATAACACACACTGATCTTCTCCTCATAATCTTTTCTTCCTCTACCAAAATCCCATTAGATATCCTTTCTAGCAAACCTTATTATTTCAAAGCTCAGTTATAAACTACCTCACCATAAGAACAGAGCCATGCAATTAAAACCTCACCGAGATTAGGGAGCTAACGAAACAAAATCATTCAGAAGCTCCACAAAAATAACTTGCTTACTCTCAGAATATGCTTCATTTTGAATTGTCACTTTAATGGCAAGGTGTTTACTGATACGGTAGGTAATGTGACCATAAACTACCAACACTGACAAAATTTAACTCTAAAACTAACCATGTGACCACAAATCAGCTTTTGAAGCTTCTCTAGATTTTAAAAACAATTCCCAGAAAAAATACATTTGTATTATAATAGCATAGGAGAATAATTTTATCTTAAAATAGAATGGTCAGTTTGCTTTATAAGAGCTACAAGAATCATGCCCTAACTTTTGTTATAAAAATTTTAAAAGCTGCCAAAACTCAAAGTCAGTGACATTATATGCTTTCTGAATCATTCAGGGATTATGGGATAATTTAGTTGAAGCAAAATTTGTTCTGCAAATTAATTTCAACACCTAGAAAACCTTCTAAGATGTTCAAGGCTTTTCTCTTCTACAAAAAGTACGTTACATATATATGTTTGATATTCATAAATCAAGCTTTTTACATCAGAATATTTTTCAGTGTAAATTTGCAGTGGTCATGTTATTAGTAAGTGATGACTCAAGATACGCATTAAAAACATCCTCCTCAAATGCAGAAAAAGCTTCAAGTGTCAGTAATGAAATTAGATAGTGATGAGATTCCCCCAAATAAGTGCAATCTCACTAAAATCTTTGCACTTAGCACATAATTCAACTTCCAAATATACCACACGTTGAGCTAACAAATTTTGAAAAAACCTTGTATTCTAACAGTGAGAAATGGGAGAGGTAACAAGGTTTTTTACATGTGGACCTTGGCTGAAAAGTATGAACTACAAAGCAGAATCTACATAAGTTGCCTTGGGATTTTTTTAGTTTTGTATTTTTCAAGTAAACTTAATTCTTTACCTGCTTTTCTTATTCATGCAAGTAAAATTCATGAGATTCTTAATAAAATTTATGTCCTAAACCACTGCTAGGCTTGACAAACATACCTGACTTGTCAAGTTTAAAATAAAAGATTCTTGGATAAATTAAAAAGCAAAAAAAGAAAAATTCCAGAGAAAGTTTTACCACCTTACCGAGCTTTAAATAATGCTTAAAAAAAATTCACCATCCATTAGGATTTTAATTTAAACAGTGGTATAAGTAGTCATATCCTTTTTATTACATAATAAACAGCACTGACTGTTGTACACAACTGCTTGATACTATTCCAAAGCACACAGTTTTTATTAATATGCTCATAACCAATAAAGTTAAATGCTTTAAAGGACTAATTCAGATAGCACTAATGCCTCTGGACAATAGCCGTGAATTATCAAGTGGTACTACACTTAACTCAACAGTACAGCTCCAAATTCAGGTCTTGTAACAGACGCAATCAGATAGCGCTCTTGCACAGGACAATTCGACATTAACAGATACTGAAAGCACCAGGAAGGGCAGGTGTTGCACACACCAGTGTGGCCTCTGGAATAATTTCTGTAGGGACTGTGGCTATACCATGAAAGAAGACACAAAACACAGAGGCCACACCAAACAAGCTAAAGCTTGTTTCAGGACAGAATGGGTGGAGCTGCTTTTTACACCTGACCCCCCCCACTGCCCATGTCTTCCCTTATAGAGCTGCAAAGGCTGCAGAAGTCACTTCCCCTCCAGTTCCTCCACTGCTTGTTAACTGCATAATGGATGCACTACATACATTTGACCTTAGCAAGGGAATCATAAGAAGTGGCCAGAAAGAAGTTTAGGGTCCATAAAGGATTTTGAGCACATTAGTACAATGAATAGCACAATTCCAGCTCAATTGTGGAACCAGGCTACGGGATCCAACACGTAACCTCCACATGGAAAAGGTGGGAAGTTTTTGGAGCTGAACTTTGGACAATATCCATATAGCAAAATAAAGCTTGTTTTTGACACCAGCAAAGATATGAGTAGATTACTTGTTCTCTACCTGGAAGTAGCACCAGTTTCATTTGCTAATCAAAACACCTAGTACAACCAAACCAACCCCACAACCAATACAATATTTACTACACACGCATGAGGGAGCAAAACACATTTCAGACTTACCTCAGAGACTATTGATGTGAAGCTGCTGCTGAAGTGTACATGCTTATGCACCTCGCTGTTATTGGCAGTCAGAAGCCATTCCCCAAAAGCTCTCTGCTCACTCGCTGACTGGTTGCTATGGGTCTGATTAGCCAAGAGCTCTTGGAGATCCCAGTGGTAGGGAGGAGTTGCGCCCACCAATGCAGTAAGAATGGCTTCAGTGGCCACATAGAGCTGTCATGAAGGACAAAAAACACCAAAAATCCTAAACAAATATCCAATGTTTGCTCTATAGTTCAAGCAAATCATTATAAAAAAAATTTGTATTTTATATTCACCTTCCACCACTACAAGATGCCACATACACCCCCCATCTACCAAATATCACGCACTAAAGAACCACAACTTCAACACGGTGGTTCTTGCACTTTTTGTCTGCTGATTGAGAGAAAAGAAGTTCCCTTCCTGACACTTTCCCCTCAGTCAGAGGCTCCCCAACTCCCACACATTCCAAGTGCACCTCCTGGATGCATTAAAAGTTGTTAGTAGTACTAAGGAAACAAAATAAAACTATGCTTTAATGCAAGTATATTACTCTATTATATCCTCTCCATCCACCTGTGTTGTTCATTCCTCTAATCTGGTATTTGGAATAGATCTCCTCCTCACTGATTCATAGCTAATCTTTCCCAGTTTTACCAAAATTAATTATTTCCTATTTTTTAATCTTCTGTGAACCTGTTTTACTCTCAAAAAAAGTGATAGAAGCACACGTGTACATATGCATTTTTTATATATCTACATATTTATACAGACACACAAGGTCTAAATACAGTGATTAACAGCTGGCTTTGTTTAAAAAAGAATAAAACTGACAGAAATACAGACACTTCAAGCCTGGTCTAGAGCTGGGTCACTGCTGCTTGCTCAGAAGAACATTCACAGGCCACTACTTTGTCTACATTGGAACTCCATCTCAAAACCCAGTGGTTTTAGACCTGTTTGAACATAGAAGTGTCATGAGTTCTGCAACAGAAGACAAATTATATAATCTTCCGAAAGACAAAAGTAGCTCCTGGTAACAACACAAAGACCACTCACAGTCCAAATAAAACTGCCTCGTCTCAAGCCTTCACTGAACAGTAACCCAGCATATAACTCCTGACCAAAAAAAAAAAAAAAAAAAAAATCCTGTTGATTCTCCTGCCTACTACTTTCTCCATAAAAATCCCACCTCCTGAATACAGTCCTTGCTGTGCTTCCTGCATCTCCTCTATATGTTCTTGGGAAGAATGTACCTGCAGGAAGTGCAGTCTCTCAGAATGCTGCTACACAAATAATTCTCCAGACTGGGAAGACCATAAATAGGCACGAAAAAAGGAGCCTGAGGACCTCTGAATTCCGATACAAGCAAAACCAGGTAATCCTGTTTGGTTCTGTACAACAGCTGAGCAGTTGGGAGTCACACACAGATCTAAATGAGAATTGCTACTAAATTAACACAGGGACCCCAGAGACTTGAAAGCATTTTCTTTCCATCAGCTCCTTTTTGCAATCTACATGACAAATTGCTACTGTAGTGGCAGGAGGCAAATAAACATTTCTAAAAAACAATTCGCTTTCCATTTTTTAACATAAAAATACTGAATTTCAAAAGGAATTTGGAAGAAAAACCACAATCTGTTAACTAACTATTTAAGCTAAAGAACAACTTCTAGACAGAAAACAATGAAAAGTAAAAGACCTAATCTGGGAAAGAAGGCAATGACTAAGACTACGTGTGGAAAGAGGTGTTAAAAAGCTGAGTGGCCATGTTGCTAGGGATGTGTAGATATGGTACTCTCAAGAACAGTTTGAAATTACTGAGAAATGAGAATTACAGGTCATGATCTGTGGTGCATCCCTGTATTCTGTCTCACACTGACAATTCTGTGTCAGGACTAAGAGATAACATCCTTGCTTTTGTCTTGTGAAATAATAAATGTATTTTTGAAGTAGTTCAGGAAGTTAAGTCCTCCAGGCATTTTGTTTAACAAAGAAAGCATAACACTTCATTTTTGCTCAAGGTGAAGCCCACCACAGCTACAGAAGACTAAATTGAAAAATAAGTGATTGCAGGCACACAAAGAAACACTACAGATTTTTTTTCAATTTAAAAAAAAACAGCCTTAGGCATCCCTGTGGCTGCAGCAAGCAAGGATACAACAAAGATAGAAACACTTTCAATTGATCTGTTAAATCAGAAAAATGTATGAAGATGGAGACATGTTCGATGTTATCAATTAATATTATTCTATATTTAAATTCACTGGAGGCACTGCGACACAAGACTGTTTCCTAGTGATCATCCACTTTGTACTTTGGGTAACAGGTATGGTAAACCCTCTTCATTTCATTGCAAAACCAAAGCAAAAACAAAATCCACAAAACACCCCCCAAAATTCATTTACAATTCTGAAGACCAGAAACATTTTTCTAGAAATGGTCTTAAACATGAAGCAAACTCTAAACTTAAAGAAGTTATGTAGACCGGTGATCAATATAAAATGCTACCAAATAAAATAGAAATATTATATAACAACTTCAGAAAGTATAAAATGGCTACATTATATGCACTTGGACAAACAAAGCCCTTCATTTTTCATTTGTTCTATAACCAAAATCAAGTCAATTTTTTTCTCATTTAATGTATACCTTCTATTCATAAAACACTAATTGGCTCCATGTGGATGTTAACAGTTCCCTACCGAATTCCCTACTTCTGGTCTGTATTAATCAAGATAAATACCAAGCACAGGGGGAAGAGGCAGTAGCTCATAGGCACTGATGATGAAATGCTGAGAGTTTGGTTTTTTTTAAAGTTTCTTCTGTTTATTTATATTCTCTGTAGGTTGAAATTCTACAGTCTGTTGTTGTGGTTTTAAACCCAGCTAGTGGGGAACACCACACAGCTGCTCGCTCACCCTCCCCCCTCCCAGGGATGGGGGACAGAATTAATGGAGGTAAAGGGAAGACAGACTTGTGTGTCGAGATAAGAAAAATTTTTAAACCCAGCTAGTGGCGAACACCACACAGCTGCTCGCTCACCCTCCCCCCTCCCAGGGATGGGGGACAGAATTAATGGAGGTAAAGGGAAGACAGACTTGTGTGTCGAGATAAGAAAAATGTAATAACTAAACTACAATAAAATTGACAATAATTATAATATGATTATAATAATGATAATAGTAATATATTACTATTACTATTATCACTACAATGAGTGATACACAGTGCTCACCATAGAGCTCACCACCCAATGACCAAGGCTCAGCCCCTTCCCAGCTAATGATCCCAGAGCAGCAAGACTACTGAAACAGCAATCCCAGAAAGAAGATAAAAGCCCAAGCATTTGAGAAAGTGAGAGCCAACTCAGAGAGATATGATCCCAAGAGAGGGGTGACCTGCAGAGAGAGGGAGGGATAACCCAGAGAGAGAGGGCACTTGTGGACAGAGGCTCATTTATATACTGGGCATGATGTGCATGATATGGGATATACCACTGGCCACTCTGGGTCTCAATCCTAAACCCAAGGTCAAATCCTAGGCTAGTAATTGGGGCTGTGCTCCCTCCCAGCTTCTCCTGCACCTGCAGACACTGGCACAGCAGAGAAGCTGAAAAGTCCTTGACTGTCCTGGCAGCAACTGTAAACATCAGCACATTATCAGCCTTCTCCTCAGCACAAATCCAAAACACAGCCTCACACTAGCTACTATGAAGAAAGTTACCTTGGTCCCAGACAAAACCAGGACATCTACCTAGATCAGGATTTTACGGTTAAGAGATTAAAAAGCAACACCTTAATAACCTGTCAACTTTCACTTTCTCTGCTAAGGAGAAGGAATTTCATTAACAGGTTTTGAAATTAACTTAAAATTAACATTTTAAAATTAATATTAACAGAAATGCTTGGAATGTCTTAACCAGCTTTATTGACATTTATTTTCATAATAAATTACTTACAAGAAAAATCGAGAATCTCTAATAAGAGTCGCAAGGGAGGGGGAGGAGGAACTTAAAGAGTTTCATCTGTATATAATGAAAACACATACACAAAAATAATTTAAGAAACTCTTTTAGACCTCATGGTTTACCCATTATGAAGCTCAAATGAAAAACAGAAAACTTAAATTCTACCAAGAAGTGCTTCCAACCTTTTAATTAGCTCATCATCAATTCACAAACAGCCTGGCCATTCTAGACAAGTATCAGTGGAACCATTCACTGATGAACAAAATAATGAGTAAGCCACTAACTTCTGACCTTTCAAATACAGAAATATTAAAACTGCATCTTGAGGAAAGACAGAAATTAAGGAAAAACAAATTACTTTGCTCTGGTAGAAGCCTATGATGAAGAGATGGTTACATTTTAGGATTAGAGTCATTTTTCCTAAACACATGACAAGCAGCTGAAAAGCCAGAGGGCCACCTTACTTTTGAAAGTCTGATGATTTCATCTGCTCTGAGTTATTTAAAAAATTGTGATTTGCCTTTAAATTCACACTATTCTCTGCCCCCCCCCTTCAATAACTCTTTTATGTAGAAAAGCCCTAAAGCATCTGCCTGCTGCAAAATTATTATCTGCTGCTGACAACACACTCCTCTACCAAATATCTTTCCCCTCTTGGTAGCATAGTAAGACCAAGAACACCATAAGACAGAAGTTGGAGTTACAAAGCAAAGAATCACCAGGTGCAGAAGACCACAATGATTAATTAATTAAAAAATTAATTAAAAATTAATTTTTTTTCAACCTTAAAATGTAGGCCTCCAAAATCCACAGAAAAAAGTCCAGAATATGTCCAAAGCCTTCCGTAACTTTGTCCTTTTTTTAACATCTGCATTGAAATCTAACACTGTACAGCAAACCACAACTCTCCAGGCCTCGTTTCTTACAGGTTGGTGGAAAATGTCCCCTTAGCCTCTCCTTCTTCACTGTTCCGAACATGCAAACACACACATCTCAACTCTGTTTCATGCTCAGTATCATTTTGGCAGGCAATGGCAGCAGTAGGGGTTTGGTGCTCCTTCTGCTCAGACCAGCCAGCCAGCACATGTGCCCATTAGTCAGGCGACTGCTGCCACCAAACAGGACATGCACAGACAAGGCCTGGTTTCCTTCCCATCCGCACAGGCAAACATTTGAGCCTCAAGAGCAAATAGCTCAGTTGTACAAGTTTTCTGCAAAGACAATCCAAGTGCCAGCTAACTCCTGTGTACACATCTTTGTTTGACAGGGTCACGTGAACACCACACACAACTTGTACCTGTGCTCCTGCCTACCTAATGGTGACAAAAATGGTTTACAGCATTGGTGGTAGGACTGCAAGACACATACCTAGGCTCTCAACTCGTCAACTCAAGTTGCTTTAATAATTATTTTGTAGTCTATCACAAGAAAATGAACCTACCCTTTTCCTGCCAACATGCAGATGTGATCTTTAGTGGCAAAATTTAGTCAAGTACTTTCAGCTCTGCACCTTTTTCACTAGTGCCATCCCAGAGATCAAGAGAGACCATTTGAGATTTCTCAGTTATTGACAATGAACGCAAGATAGAGGGTATGTCAGAGTCTGCTTGTAATAACTGTAGAGCAAAACAGAGGGTGCAGATTGTGACAAAGGAAAGTCAAAACAAAGTTCCAAAGCATTCTCCAAGAACAAAACAATATTCTTCATAAAACAGGATCACATGAGCGAATTTAACTCTGAATATGCATACTTCATTAACTGGTGCCAATAACATCAGATTCTTCTACCTCTTCCACCACTCCACTCTTTAAAACACCAGAATAAACAAATACAAAAACTTAACATCAAGAGACAGGTTGCTATTACTTCCTGCAAATGCGATTTCTCCACAGTGTTATAAATACAGATAATGAGTTTGCTGTTAAGAAGTCAGATCAGTCTTGTACTGAAGCAAAATCTTGCAAGACAATTATCTATATGGTTTGCTCCAGGACAGATGAAACAACTTACAGGATTGAAAAGAGCTCAGTAGGATTCCTCTACTGTGATAAACCAGCCTCTTGAATAAATTAATACCTAGTGTGCTACCTACCACAGAAACGTTAAAAATTACCATATATACATTTTTCTGCAAAATAACATAGAATGTACAGGCAGTGCACATGATGCTAAGGAGACCTGGAATTTGCCAGAGATCTAGAATGGAGAAGCAGGTGCTATAATGCTTCTGGCATATTATAAAGTACACCACCCTGAAAAAAAAAAAACCTCACAGCACTGCCCTACAAAGCATTGTGATATATGTATGGATGATTCGTGTCAATATGAGACAATGTTGCCATTGTGTGAGGCTAATTGTTAATTGTTCTAGTTGTCCTTGTACAATTGTAATGGGATGTTAAGAGTGGTTTGTGTTTATGATTCACTTGTTATTGTTAAGATGTTAATTACTTGATATTAAGCGAGTCAGTAAAGCGTATATGTAAGGGTTATTTCAGCAACCCCCAGACTGAGCAACTGAGCCAAGAGACTGAACTCCTAGACAAGAACAAGAGCCAAGAACATTCCCGAAGGAGAAGAAAGCACGAGCTTGAAGTCATCTGTATGGAATCGTAAAGTCACACACCGACGGACAGTTTGGATCCTCACACTGATTGGACAATGAGATCCGTACACCGACTGGACAATCTGATTCGAGCACCGATTGGTCAGTTTGGATCCTCAACTAATTGGTCAGTTTTGGCCAGTTTTGGATCTGCACGCTGAGTAGCTGGAAATGTTGTGGTGTCATCTATTGATTGGTTAATTTTGGATCCACGCACTGATTGGCTGGACTATGGTTATGTAACACAGAGGGTATAAAAGTGGGCAAGCGGTGTTGTCGGTGTGCGTCTTGGTGGAGCGGTGACTCCCGGCGCACCAAGGGCCCGTTTGCCTGCCTCCCTTCGCTTAATAAATTCTGATTTGATTTCCTAAAGTCCATCTGGGACTCGATCATTCATAACAGCATCGAGTTCAGTGACAGAAATGAACAGAGGTATTATTATATTTTTAAACAGCACAGCAGCCAACTGCATGCTGGTAGACTCAAAACATGAGTCCAGAACTGCTTCAGGCAGTACAGCCTAAAGCATTTGCATTTTTTTGTAGTATGCTGGACTTGAGAAAGGCAAACATACTTATGTAGCACGGACTCATCTCAAAGGGCTGGGACAGTATTTGCCACTGCTATGACTGGGTCACCCCAAGCAAGGGAAATTAAGTCACCCTCACATCTTAGGCCTCTGAACATGAATAAGGAAGTTGGAAGGATTATTTTTCTGTCTTTAAAAACAAGAGGCAGAAAGAAAACTTAGGTGCCTTATTAAAACAGCTACACAAACTTCCAGTTCGTCTCTGACAAAAAACGTTACAGTTGGTGAGTTAGAGAACCGAGCCAATAAGCAAGAACCAAGAAGCAAAATTACAAAAAGCACTATAAATACCACCTCTGCTTGAATAGGAATTTTCAAGAAAGTTAAATTACATTAATGTGCAAACAGTGCCAAGATTCCTCACTTAAACACCAGCTATACAATTTCATCAATACCACATCAGAAGTGCCATTCCACTCTCTAAAGGAGGACTTAAAGGAGACCAAATCAAAAAAAGTGACAGAAGTTTCTATTCCAGTTTATGAATACACTACAAACCAGTCCAGGATGGAACCATCTCAGTGCCATTATAGGATAACATGAAGAAACAGTCAGCAACTGCTGGTTAAAAAAAAAAAAAAGCAGGAATTGCAGGCTGACATGAATCAGGTAGAGTTTAGTCCTGCTTCTGCAAGCACGATAATTCTTTTGTCTGCATTTCCTCTTTGTCCCCCTTTCTCTCCATACCTTCCAGCCTGCTTTGACTATCAACATATCTGAGTCACAGTCAGTGTCGTGAGAGCTCAAAGTTCACACCTTAGCATGGTAGCTTGGGACACTGCCAAAGAACACTGGGTGAGCATCTTGGTGTCACAGAGGGAGTTCCTCCAAGACTACGAGAAGAGCACATTCTCAGCTGTGCCTGGACTTCCCCATTGCCAAATGACTAAAGCAGTTAACTTGGTAAAAAGATGCAATAAAAGCATACACTGAGTACTCCAGAAGTTTCTGCTGTTTAAGTATCCAGACTAAAAGACACCGCTGACATCTGTATAAGCTGGTTTCATTCATTTATTCATTTTAAGGACTTGCTAGAGGATAAGCAATGAAATCTACTTGTTTTATTGTTGTTTTTGTTTTTGGTTTTTTTGTTAATTAAAAGAAGTCTTGGGTTTACTGCTATTTCAGAGAAACATGATGCTCCAGAACTGAAAGAAATAGGGTTTTTTTCCAATTTTGTGGTGGAACTTGCTAAACCAGTAATTTTCAACTTACATCCTACAGGCCGCAGAAGTCCCTGAATTACTTCTTAAAGTTCCAGGAAAAATAATTAAGAAACTCAAAGCTGTCAGAAGTCTTAAATTTACTGTACAAGGATTTAACATCTTCAGTGGGAAGCCTCCAGGGGGTCTTCAAACTGAAAGCAACTGAAGAGCTCTGGTCTTTCTATATCTTTTTAAGACACCAATAACTGACCATCATACCACAAACAGAAAGCTGGAATAAGCTATACATACAACTCTCTTCAGCTTTCCTTACCTGAGGATCTCAAAAGCTTTACTGTGCCTTCCAAGGCAAATTCTTAACACCTTTCCCCCCCAAGCTCACCACAATTAGGAAAATGACCAGGTGAACAAAAACACAACGTTTAACCAGGTTAAGCCCCAAACTTAGTCAGATCATACTGTAAACAGACGAGACCTAGAAAACAGATGTTATTGCTCCAGAAGGACACCAGTCCCACTGGGCTGCTACTTGCAAAAAGCAAGCAGAGGTTTTACTTCATGCAAAGAACGCACATGAAGCAGTACTTCACCTATGAAAAGAAGCAGTTATATTAACTACTCCAGTTACAACAAACAAACAAAACATTTGAGAGCACAAAACTTTATTTGGGACAGAAACAGAGAGTAACAACCACATACAAGTTAGAAACAATTACTCTGAGTTCAATTACATGGCTTACCAGTTCTATCACCCCAGAGAAAATGAACTATCCAATCTCTAAAATGGAGGAAGTGCCAGTGAGGAGAGCCTTGCTGATGTGGCTTGCTAGTGGAAAAATACAGGTAACTTATATTGCCTACAAAACATGGGAAGTTAGAGACTTTGTGTACACATGGGCAGGGAAGGAAAGGGAGATAATGTGTCATAATACAAATATTTTTAATCCATAGCCTTGGTATCCAGTAGAAATATGCCTGTTAACTCCCAGGCTCATCTTCTAAGGGTGCTCAGAGGACAGACTGACTATATGGATTGTTTCAACAGAATTTGCCAGGCTGAAAGCCATCTTGATTAATAGCAGAAGATGGGATTGCTCCAGCTCCCACGAAATCCAAATACCATCCCATTGCACAAAATATTCTATGTAACAATAACTTTATTGTTAATAATCTGAAAACATCTCCCCATATGTTTTACCCACACTCCATATAAAAACGCCAGTCACCACTGACACAGTGCCTCCCGGGCACTTCCATTCCCAGTTGTTAAAAAGACATTGCAAAAGCAAGGCATTCAGCCACAGCTAAAGAGCCCTAGAGCGAGCTCCTTCTGACAACTTCACTCTTTACACAGCATATAACCCTCACTTTAAAAAAAAAAGTTTCATTTGTTTTTTGTTTTGTTTTTTAAATAGGGAGAACAATCTGCTTCCTTCACTCTGTTGCTTGGCCTTCAGAATGTCTGCTTCTCTGTGCTTCTCCCAAAACTCATGCTTCTTGTATGCCCATCAGCAAAAATTCTGTTAAGGTCTTTACAACAGCACATTGAACAGGCAGCTTCTAGGACTGAACTGCACAGAAGAGTCAGCTTTGTAAGTTAAATTGCAAAAGCTGACTAGATGTGTTTATACTGGTCACATCCACACAGGACACGTGGTTTTAGTGTGAGACTGAATGCACCAATCATTAGAAGAGCAAGAAGACCCAGCAATTGTGAAGTACACTTAGAACTGCCTAAATATGAGCTCAATTACATGTGCTTTGCAGTTGAGTTGCAGCTAAAGAAGAGAAGATCTCAAAGCTACAGCTCATGTTTCTTCCACACAACAAGCTTACTCTGACCATACTTTTCCCCTGCATACAAGCATAAATTTAAAACTTAGCTATATGGATGATGCACTGGTCTGGATTAAGGCACAACATAATTTTGAGGGAAGACGGAGATGTAGGCAGCTTATGAGGTATTAATAACTTCCTTGTTTTTTTGGAAAAAACAGTAGCAAATTAGCCATTTAAAATTAATTGGCAAGGAAGCAGTTATTAGAATTTAGACTTCTGCGTTATATCTGAGAGTTAAGGACCCCACTGGTAACATAGCATGTCACAAATCAGCACTGTTATTTCAGGCTTTCTGCAGAATATAGAAATGGCTGCATCGGTTGTGTTCATGTTTTTAAGGTTATAACTGTAATATCAGAAAAAAAACAATCCTTTATAAGGAACAGTTAAGGATCTAAAAGTAGTAATTACAGAATGACAGACCACACTGGATCTTGACTATATTTCCAATTCTTCTGGCAGCTATGTTTTATTTACAGAAGGCCAAAGGACCAAGGAGTCTTGGTTAGCATCTAAATAATTGAAATGCAATGTAACATGTGATCAAAGAACTACTTTTTTTCCCTTAAAGATTCCCCCCAGCCAATTGGAGCAAATAGTAGGATTGGTCTTCACTTAGAAGTTCCATCAACTTTCAGGTAGAAATATTCTTAGCTAAATGAGTAGCAGCATATCTTTGTGCTATTTGTTTACATTAATTCAGTCCACCTAGTTTATTCTTCTTTGAAGCAGGAATAAGCTATACCAGAACAAGGAACTATATTCAGTGATGCAAATACTCTAAAAGCCTTCAACACTTCTACAAGGAAAGCAACACCATCCTTTAGTGTAAGCATGTTCTATGTAAGTGTCCTGGCTTCAGCTGGGACAGAGTTAACTTTCATCATAGTAGCTGGTAAGAGGCTACGTTTTGGATTTGTGCTGAGGAGAAGGCTGGTAACATATTGATGTTGACAGCTGCTGCCAAGACAGTAGGACAGTCAAGGACTTTTCAGTTTCTCTGCTGTGCCAGTGTCTGCAGGTGCAAGAGAAGCTGGGAGGGAGCACAGCCCCAATTACTAGCCTAGGATTCAATCTTAGGTTTAGGACTGAGACCCAAATTGGGCAATGATACATTCCATATCCTGTATATCATGCCCAGTACATAGATGAGGGTCTGTCCAGAAATTTTCTCTTTCCAGATCAGCTGTGTCCAGGCTGTCCCTCTCTCAGGGTCATCTCACTTTGACACTTGGGCTCTTATCTCTGTTCCAGGATTGTGGTTTCAGGACTCTCCCTGCTCTGGGATTGTTAGCTTGGAACAGACTAAGCCTTGGTCGTCAGGTGGTGAGTAGTTGCACTGTGTATCACTCATCTGTATATATCATCATAATTACTACTTTCAATATTATTGTCATTTAGTTATTACATTGTTCTTAACTCAAACCCTTTAATGCTCTCCACCATCCCCAGGAGGAGGGAGGGTGAGCAAGTGGTTGTTGCAGTGTTTTGCTGCTTGCCACAACAATAAGATGCAATGTTGTGCAGGTTTTGGCTGGGATAGAGTTAATTTTCTTCAGAGTAGCTAGTATGGGGCTCTTTTAGATTTGTGCTGAAAACAATGTTGACAGTACAGGGATGTTTTAGTTTCTGCTGAGCAGTGCTTACACACAGCCAAGGCCTTTTCTGCTTCTCACACCACCCCACCAGCGAGTAGGCTGGGGGTGCACAAGAACTTGGGAAGGGACATGGATGGGACAGCTGACCCCAACTGACCAAAGAGATATTCCATACCGTATGACATCATGCTTAGCATAAAAAAGCTGGGAGAAGGAGAAGAAAGGGAGGGATGTTCAGAGTTATGGCATTTGTCTTCCCAAGTAACCATTACCTGTGACAGAGCCCTGCTTTTCTGGAGACGGCTGAACACCTACCTCCCAATGGGAAGTCGTGAATGAATTCCTTGGTTTACATTGTTTGTGGACATGGCTTCTGCTTTAGCTGTTAAGTTATTTTTATCTCAACCTACAAGTTTTCTCACTTTTACCCTTCTGATTCTCTCCGCCATCCCACTGAGGGGGAGTGAGTGAGCAGCCATGTGGTGCTTATTGCTTGCTGGGGTTAAACAAATGCATGAAAAGATGCTGGCATAAGAAGCTGACCTCAAGAAATAAAAATGTGGGCCCCTACTTTCTCTGTTTGTATTCATGCCATATTGGAAACCACTGCTCAGCGTAAGTGGCCGCACATGTTTTAAACAAATTCTGCAACTGCTTTCTTGAGAATCAGAGGGACTTGAAACTCTTACTTCTACCAGAGACAAAGAAAAAAGCCAAACAGTGAGGTAATCAAAGTGAAGGAAGTTACATGGCAATTCTGTAAATCCTAGTTATATCTTCCACCTTGCCTACATACCTTACAGATCCTGATAGTTGAACTCGCTCTAAGTTACAGTGCAAGTAACTTTGGGTAAACATCATACCTGCCATGAAGCCCCTGGAACACCTTCAGCACCCTACACTAGAAATCGTAACTCAATTTGTGTAGTACCCATCTCTTCATTTTAAATTGCTCATTACATTTCAGATTTGTTTTACACTTTCTATTCAGATAACATCCTAACAGTATACCTCCTCAAGGACTGGGAGTAAGCTCTTTAATTTATGATCAATTCTGGCTAGTTTGAAGAACAGCTTAATGGACTCAAGCAAACATAAGTATTAAGATTCACTGAAAGAATTTCCTTTTGTCATTAATGGCATGAAACATCACTGTGTAGTTGTAAAGAGGTAGAACATGTACAGGGGATAGATAAGAAATGTCAAGAAACAGAGTTAAACAAGGCTATGTATGGGTAACATCTGTATCCTATCTGAAGGCAGACACTACTTCTTTTGAATGGTATCTAAAGATTTGGGATGAGCCCGCCTTACTTAAGCCACATGTCCCAGAATCTACTTTCCCTCAAAACATTTGTGCAGATGGACTGATTAAAGAGCAGCTTTCTGCACTGGGGTACTCTAACGATGGAAGTCATACACGATCTTGCTGCCAACAGCAAAGATATGTCAGCAGCACCACTCATCACGGCTGTGCTGCATCAAGAATGCCTTTGCCTCAAAACAAACTATGATTCAAGGAACTTGATGTTACTATCTTAGCTGTTTTTTCCATCTTTCCTTTAGCTAGTAATAAGTCCCCAAGACGGAGGGAAACACCACCCTTGGTAATTATCCATATTGCTGTGCAATGCACATTCCTCAACTTTAGGCAAAACCTTTTTCAGCTGTGCAAGCAAGACCTCCCTTTTAAACTCTAACATGTTTTCAAAAGTCATTTAACAGAGCTATAGTAGGAACAAACTTACATTCTCAGATTTCTGCAGGCTCAGTTTGGACTTGGGCAATCCTGTAGCTCAGGTTCATTGGCAAAGGCAAGCCTCTTTCAATCGCATATGTGGAGTCACAAGAGACCAAGAAATTTGTTTTTTAATATGCTTGTACGCTCTCAAGCATCTGATCAAGATGTGAGATTTTGTCTGATATTGCTACATGCACTAAAACATCAGAAGACATAGTTCTAATGCTTCAATATTATTTCTTCAAAAGGTAGTGAGCACCCTTCTAGTAATCAATAGGTGTCAAGCAATTACTTCTAGTTCAAAGTAAAGTCCTAAGTATTTTAAGAGTTATCAGCTCCCATTATTCCTCCCTCACTCTCTCTAGACATACACTGGAAATGCAAGACTAATCCAGCCTCAAATTCACATCCTTAGTCTGTCCCCACATTCTTCAGACAAGTCTGGTCTTTGGACAATTTACAAATTTTGGAAAAAATGCTTCTCTACATTAGCTGTCATCACTCCATTATAGAGTTAGCCCACCACTGCTACAGAACATTCCCAAAAATCTTCCGAAGTCCTGTTAAATTGGTAGTGAATAAGCCAGGTGTACCTTAATACAGGAACAGCTCAGCAAGCTACTAAATAACAGCAGTGGGTAGCAGAGGAATAATACAAATCAGTGAGGAAGAAGAAAGAAGCAGCCCACAAGACTTACACTTAATCTGGTTTTACACTGATGACATACAAAAACATTTTTCTGACTACAGGCATCCTGGAGGGTTTTTTTGACAGAGTCAGGAAGCAAATTCCACAAGTCGAGTACCAGTTCACTCAAGCCCACATGAAAATTGACTGTCATGTGAGAAGCCTCACCCATACAGAGATAAGCGTTTGGCACAACTTGCATCAAAGAAGTTCCGTGATCTAGACTATGCTTGTAATTAGAATTCAGAGACCAGATACAGTGGCATATCAGTAAAGCTACATGGTAGAAGTCGTTTACTGCAGAAACATATAGGAGAAGAAAAACAGTAAGGTGAGGAAAAACACCTATGAAGTATGAAACTCAGATTAGAAACATGCAGCTGAGAAAGCCTACAAGAAACGCTAGAACATCTGCTGGGAATCTTACGGGGCAGGGAAAGCAGAGTTTAAGCTCAGTATATTAGCATGAGGGGACTTGACACAAAGACAAAAAGAGTTTTCACCCGTGTGGTATTCTTATCTTCAAGAATACAGAAATATTTCTTATACCAATAGGTCAATGTGAAAATACAAGCCAAATGAGGGATCATGTGGGAAGGGCGAGCAAAGCAAGCAATAAAAAGGAATAATCAGTCCATGGCAGAGCCAGTGACACAGACTAATAAGAGATCTCATTCTGCAGCCAGATGCTGCATCTAATCCACTGAAGGAGCCTATGATTACCTAAATCTATGTCACACACACCAGATACGTTACTTACCTTTGGGTCCAAAGACTGACGATAAACCAGACAAAAGACTACCACCGCACGTGGAACCTGCCTTCAGTCTTGCTCTTGTGTATCCCAGTGACACATTATGTAACTTGGCACCAATAAAGGAACACAGAAAGCAATCACCCAAGCAGAAACCAGCTGTGTAAGTCCAAATCAATTCATGGACTGAAAGACAAAAAGTTGCACAACTAAATCCCTTACAAACTCCTGTGCCTGCATGATATGAAGCAAATGAAACATACCAGTCAGGGGAGGATCCTTCTTTGGTAAAGTTCAAGAAGTAAAGATAACATGACAAGAAAAAACAAGACCTGCAAACTTACTACCTTTTTTTCTTTAGTTATTCTGAATTAGTTCCAGGATTCTTAAAGATCTTTCTGTTTACTTGTCCCATGAGAAATGTAAGTTAATCCATTAAAAAGAAAACAAACAAACAAAAGCATTACAGAACAGTTGACCCATATTACTTAAAACTCTGGGAATACAGAGCACTTGTCACGGGTGCAGTTCATTCCAGAACATGACCAACACTGGAAGAAAACATAACTATTGCTTCCTTAATCCCTATTCTTCAGTGAGCATAAAATTTTTCTAGTCAGTCAGCCAGTAGAACAAGCTCTAAGCAATGTCTAATTTTAAAGGATTAATCAGCTAAATCTGTTAAAAAAAAAGAGAAACAGTATAAGGAGACAGAACCTACAAAGCTTTTGCTGTTCATCATCATAGCTTTGCAAGCAAGTACAGACTTCCCAACTGACTGGGCATCTGAATTTTCTTTGGTCATCTCAAAGCTTCTTAATACTTCTGTCAGTCCCCTAGTTGCCAGGAGAAGACAGCTTCAGTCTCACAGCTCATAAGTGGAAGGTCTTGATTACTACAAAATACCAGTCAGCAGAGGCAGGAGGACATGTAAGTTCCCGTCTTCCCTCCTGAAGTTTCCACAGTGGAAGTAATCCAGCATTTGTCAGGCTAGCTAAATTCACTACAATTAAGTTTTTGAAGAGTTAACACAGAGTAAACCAAACTTCTGTCAGATTCAAACTACACTTTATGCCTAGGCCTGACTGTGAAGGTGCATATATTATCCTCATTTCCCCTCCCCACCCCAAAAGGAATAGGCATAAAGATGAAGCAAAGCTTGAAGTAAAGACATCAAACCTGGTTGCAGAGCATCACTTGGTCATGGAGACTCTGAATGACACTATAGCACTCCACTGTTACTTTGGAGTCCATAGCACTCCACTGTTACTTTGGACTCCATTTTTATCACAAAACTTAAGAGAGTTCCACTTCTTCATCTCACAGAATACAAACACAACTACCTAAACTGTAAGAGCCTCATCCAAACACCTAATGCACAAAACTTAAGAGAGTTCCACTTCTTCACCTCACACAATACAAACACAGCTACCCAAAATGTAAGAGCCTCATCCAAACACCTAAAACCCCTACAATCTAAGGGTTAAGTCAAGGCAAATCAAAGTACCGTAGGCAGTCCATAGCCTATCAGCTGATGACAGCTTCTGCACACAGAGGTATCAGTGACCACCTGTGGCTTTTAAAACATTTCCACCACAAATAAGCCACACCCAACCAAGAAATCACTAGCCTAGGCCATTCACTCTAGGTTGTGTAGGATTCCCAGCAAAGCCTCTGGGAGAAGTCACTGTTTTCCAGTCTAGCTTATGGAAACCTCACTTTAATTTCACTTCAGCCACCCCTTCACCTGCCAAACTGCATATTCCTAACTCGCTCAGAGTGACACAAGGCATAATTCCTCAGGTAACGCAGCACAGATGGCACCAGCCATTTGCCCTACATTCACTCTGCCTTTGGACAGAGCTCACCTTTGCCCCAGGAGCACGGCAAACCGCTGCAGGCTCAGCTCAGAGCACACCACCAGTCACTGCCACCAGCAGCCCTCAGCACAACACCTCCCACACCAGGCAGCACTCACCACAGGCACATCCACCCAACTACCTGAGAGGGCAACTGCCCACAGCACCCACACTGTGCGGGTGGGGACAGCCCCCCCCTCCCACCCCTGCCTCCCCCACGGGCGCGCCCACGCGAGCCAGGGCTGTGGGATCGGGGCGGGAGGGGAGGCGGCCTCTCACCTGAAGGAGCACAGCCAGCAGGACACACAGATACACCTGGTAAGGCCCCATCTG
>NW_010110064.1:340-784 GCF_000699245.1 Pterocles gutturalis | reverse complement strand
TTTCTTGCTGATTTTTCAAGTATATAACTATCGAAACAGCCTCTTAAAGCTTCTGTGAAGTCAGGAGAGAGGTAGAAGCTCCAAACTCACTTGCAATTTGTTTGTTCAACTTAGTTTCTTAGGAATCTTCTGGTTTTAGGTCAGATTCCTTTATAATTCTCTTCTGTTTGCAGCTTTAACATAATGGAAGTTTTTTTTGTTCCCTAGTTAAATGCAGCAGCGAACTGTTATCTTCAAATATTAATTGTTCCTTGATTCTGTACAGCTTAAAAATGTACAGAGTCTTTAAAAATCTTTAAAATATACAGGCATCTGTCAGATCAGTTGATGAAATGGTCTGAAGAACTTCATAGAGCACTCTAGTTTTACCACACAAATTTGACTTTATTAAACAGTAAAAGCTCACTAAATCCTTGTAGGGCATTTTAAACATGGCTGTGGGGA
>NW_010110064.1:0-310 GCF_000699245.1 Pterocles gutturalis | reverse complement strand
TATCCAGATGGTGTTGGCCACTATCACTGACAACTCGTACTTGTTAACCTATGCAAAATGACCCTTGATTATGTCCAGTTGCTAATGGATAAATGCCAAAACCACAATAACTGATGCTAATTAGTCTGAATTTGGTAGTTTCTTCAGATAATGTAAGAATTGAATAGCCACAGAAATTCAATGGTCTGTTTTCTACTGTAGAATTTTTAGCTTATTAAGATTCTGGTAGTGCAAAACAAGAGTTTTCACTAGTGCCACCCTCTTTATTGTTAGATGGTTTCAATCATCAGAGCCTGTAAATATCACTTTC
>NW_010110063.1:201458-205961 GCF_000699245.1 Pterocles gutturalis | reverse complement strand
GGGTCATTCTATGATTCTATTATTCTATGGTGCCACATAGACACATTGCTTCAGGATGGACTGTTAAGTGATTGAGATGTCACCCTGTGAAATTCAACAGGGCATTTGCTTCAAAGCCCTTCATGTCCTCTTATGCAAGATGCTCCTCCTGCACTTAATTAGCTATGCGTGTGGGCATTTATTTATCTACAGACATGAAGCCATGGCCAGACCCTCATATGACATAAATGAATCCAACTCACTTTTTACCAGTGAAAGACCAAGCCCAGAAGTCAAACATACAGATAGCAAACTCCCAGCTCATGGGTGGTTCCCAGCCCTTTGCCATCATTTTCCTGCTTCATACAGTTTTGTGATCTAATTGCTTTTTCAGGCACTTGTGGTTTAGGGATATTTCTTTTTTCCTTCTAACAACCCAAGTTGCTCCAGGAAGAGTCAGTTGTCACGACTCCCTGCTTTTAAGGCTGCTGCTGCCACCATAGCCTGACAATAAGAGGAACCGAGAACCAAAGGAGACAGGGGAAAAAAACCCCCTAATTATAGCCCAGACTGCCTTTCTCTCTCTAAGGTGGAAAGGAATGTAAATTATCATTCCTGGATACAAAATCAAATAGAATTACTTATCTCTTGAAATCCCTGCTGATCTGGCCACTGCACAGTTAAGCTATGTGCTGCCTCATTATTCCAATGACAGACTGCTGCAGGAGGAGAAACTCCTGGGCAGCACAATAAACCAGCAAAAATACAGGAGATGGCTCACAGTTTTCCTCCACTCTCTTTCCCGGGTAGGAGCAAATGACCCTTAGGACAGCAGACATTCAAGAAACTAGAACACGGTCAGACTGCAGCAGGGAAAGCCTGCATCAGGCTTACCAGATCCTTGATTAAATCATTTTTCTGGAGAGATCTGGAGCCTTCCAGTTCTCTTGCTGCCTTTTAGACACAGAAGTTTCTCGAGTTTTAATGGAGTCTCCTTTGCTATGTGGAGAAGGAGGGTCAGTATTGCACACTCACACGATGGAATAAATCCATTGCTTACCTAAGCTTTTCACCGCATTATCAATTTTTATAAACTGGCATTTGGGTAGCCGAAGGAACAGGTAAGTACCTACGGGGATATGCAAAACCACTTCTTTAAGCCAATGGGGATCAGGAATAACTGAAAGGATTAGGACACACCAGCCTGGAAAAAGCCAGTTGAGGGGTGATGCAATATGCTCATGAAGGGTCTGGAGTGGGGGACCAGGGAACAGACATTAACCAAAAACCATGCCTTTGCCTTGCTAATGGGCATTGCAAGCTTTGCTGGGACCCAAGGCAAAGGCTGGCATTGAGGCAGCTTGGTGTGAGGGGAAAAAACCCATGTCTGCATATGACAGAGCTCCAAGAAACGGCACTAATGGGCATTGCAAGCTTTGCTGGGACCCAAGGCAAAGGCTGGCATTGAGGCAGCTTGGTGTGAGGGAAAAAACCCATGTCTGCATACGACAGAGCTCCAACAAACGGCACTCTCCCAGGGAGCTGTGATTTAGACCTTATTGAAAGCATTAGCAAATGGTTGGAAAAAACCAGAAGACAGCACACACTGCAACAGATTTCGTGACATTTCTATTGCAGGGTTGAGAACAAGGCACCAAAGGATTCAGTGTATTGTAAACTGTAAACACGAAATACAGCAGGGGAGCTGCAGCCTCAAACCAGAAACCAACCCTCCCCATGAGCATTCAGTTGCACTTTCAAACCCACAGAAAATAAATCTCTTCAGCCGCAGCTTACAAATTTGAGGAGAGATCAGGGAATGCACACCCGGGTTATTCTCAGCCTCTTTGGTGGAAGTAGGTTAGCGCAGGCTCGCAGGCTGACATTTCCACACCGCAGCCCTGCCTCCTCCTGCAAACAGCCCATGCAGAATGTTAATAAACCACCCGCTGCAAGGGCTGCACAGCCTACACCCAGACCCACACTTTGAGGATACCTCCCCCGTGTCCTGCTCTGCACCCCCCACACCCTCTTTACTCACTAATAGTGATGGAAGTGATTTGCATGAATCAAGCCCAGTGTATTCACCTTCTAGATCTCCATGTGTATAGCACTGCAGCTCTTCTTACAGGAGCCTGTGCAGGGATTTAGGAGAAAACAAGCTTTCTTCTTTCATCCTGTATGGGATATACTTTGGAGACAACAGAGAAAAGATAAGACCTTGAGAAAAAATGTTCATCTGAGTAAGTGGTAATTGGGGGTTCCCCCTCCTCCCCAGATTGCAAAGAATTTTTCTGCATACTGCTCCTGAGGCACCCCTAGTCATCTGCAAAAAAAGGATATGCTGCCCTTACTCATGTTGGGAAGATGCCTGAATAGTGTGATTGTTTCTGGTTGGCCTGTGAGGCACATGTAGTCACATCTGTGAGTTAAGCAAACATACACGTTCCCTTGGCTACCAGTCTGCACCTCTACCAGCTGTGAGCTTTTAAGCATGGAATGATTAAACATACACCACACGTGGATATGGATATGTCTGTATGGTCACACTCACAAATACATGTGCACTTGTGCAAACCAAAATTACTGGGGAAAGTAACAGTGATAAACACCTAGCCCTGGCACACTTGTGTTTCTTCCTGACTTCTCACCTCCTCCTTTATTGCATAATACAGACTTTCCCAGTAGCATTAACTGTTCCTCAGGCATCACCACAGCATTTTAAACATGATATGGCTTTAATATACTTCTGCAAAGAGGCTGTTTTCCTTCAGAACAGACTCACTGAGAAAGATCTGATAGAACCTAACACCCTTTTTCCTTCTATCAGTCCCAGACCTTTTATTTCCCATTGGTACCTCAAAGAAAACTCAAGATTCAAATTAATTAGCTTCTGGTAATCAAGATTATCACTCTGTGTAACGGAACTCTATCCATACAAACGAGATGCTGCACCATAACTAAGAAGCCAAGAGGCCACGGCTTGGATAGTTGCAGCAGAGCTTGAGGAACAAAAATGACCACTGGTGCTCTGCCCATCAGAGGGATAGAGATGCCAAATGTATTCCTTGCGACAGCCTTGCCCAGTAAGCCATCCATTCAGCTCAAGAACCAGGAAATCACACAGCCTCCACAAATTCCCTCACAAAGGATCAGAATGTTGGAAGAAGATGATGCAAAGAATTGATGCAGTGGAACAACAAATGTTTCCATGGAGATTTACCAGCCACTTGCAAAGGAAGACAGAAATACGTTTCCTTTCCTGGTACTAAGCAAACTGTGTATGGAGTCTGTGGGGGCTGGTATCTCTTGCGTTATCTCAGAGATGGAGCAGCCATGGTAACACAGTTGGTGTTTCTGAGGGAAACAGTGACATGCAACACCATGTGTCACCCCTCAAAGGAAAACAGGAAAACCATGCACGTTAATGCAAAGCAGACACTAGTCAGAGTTTGGGGACCTGTCAGGGAGAAGAATGGCTTCTGGGTGTAATTCACTTGCATCACACAACAAATACAGGCCAAGCCAAGTCTGACGGGGAGCTCGCCTCCTTTTGCATATCACACAATCTTCCTTTACTAGGAGCAAAACTCTACAGGTTGATGTATCTGTGGTGGTGTGTGGATATAAAGCTCCTAAGTGGCTGGAAACACTATTTCACAGTTGCCAAAGCAAAGCAGTTGAGCAACTTGCAGCACGGCTCCTATAAACCCAGTGTGCTTGCAGAAGATCTTCCTCCATACGGCGTGGTCACCTTGCATTGGCACATATCACTACATTGCCTCTTACTCCCTCTGGCCTTTTGGTTGAGACAACACTGAGCAGTATGCATTTGTGCACTCACTGTGTGTATGGGTGGGCACATATGAACATGTACCACCATCAAAAAAGGGACAGACAATGAAAGAGAAGGACAAAACCATGCAGAGAACAGGGCTGTTTACTCTAAGACCTCCTTTTGAAGGACAGAGTCAGTCCCACCCACCCCAGTGCGTTACAATACCACATAAAATGAAAAAGCTTGTAAACCTCCAGGAACCTCCAGATGCTGCTGAAGAAAAGAAGAGAGCAAGGATGGATCTGCCAGGACCAAGCAGAGGGGTGTGAGCCTCCTATGAATGAAGGCCAGAAGACTTCAAGGGCAGAGAACAGATTTAAGTGCAAAGGGCTCCTAGCACCCTTTGGGAAGGGATGTTCTCATGCACATGTAGCTGACAGGGCAGAAAGAGAGCGCGACAACTCTGTCTCATGAAGAGCAAATGACCTTGAAAGTCCCTGGCAGGTGATTTCACACATTCCCATACCTCACTACTACCTTTCCAGTACAGACAAGAGCTTGGCTTTCAAAGGCGAGTCTGAGCTCGCCCAGCTCCATAAAATTGAATGTGCCAATACACAGATAACCCTGCTGGATATCAAACACTAGGTTTTAAAGAGCCACAATCTTAAAAATGAATCGGCCTTCATTCAAATACATCACAAAAAGCATTTCCAGAGTGACTTCTGACCCCTACATTTCTGCTG
>NW_010110063.1:176637-201440 GCF_000699245.1 Pterocles gutturalis | reverse complement strand
AATATCTGCAGCCCTGACATTCAGTGTATTATTATATTTTGTCTTGGCGATAGAAATAAGTCCACCTACTCAGCCAATTTCTTACTTATTCCATGCTGCTAGAACACTTCATCTTAAAGACAATTATAGTTTCTCTATATGTCATCATACATTTATGTACATTAACCTTGTGCTAAATTCCAAAGGCTAGAAACAACTATCTAAATCATACTAATTAAGACAAATTACTGGAATGCTTTGAAGAACACTGGGAAATGCATTTTGCTGCATACCGCGGTAATGAAAACAAAACTCAATTCCATAACACTTATTAACTTTCTTATTTCAGCACTTTATTTTCTCTGGTCTTTTCTGGTTTCCAAAATCTTTTCCCCCCCTTCTCAAGGATGCAATTTAAATTAATTCCCCCAGCAAGACCTCAAAGCAAGTACATCCTCGCTAGAAGCTGGCCATTCAGGAAAATTAATGGACCAACTTCATCCCCAGGTGTAATACTCGAGCTCTGCAGAACTACATCATGGTGAATACAGCCCAGGTCTGAGAGTTGTATGCTCCTTAATTTTCTGTCCTCTGTGCTTCACTGGCATCACAAGTAGACTGCAAAGAGGCAGGAGCCAGCCCACAGAGATGAAGACAACCCCCCACTGTCAGATTTGTTTCAGCTGGCTTCTTCATGACCTCTCTGCAAGGGAATTTGGTGGCAGAAAGAAGGCAGGAATACAGGAATGGTGCAATACCAGAACAAGCAGTGCCCTACATGTCAGTTTCCTCTGATTCAGGGATTTATTAAAAATTGAATTATGTCTAAATTTGCATGTGGAAATGTCCCCAGTAACAAGGTTGTAACAGGATGGCCTTAGAAACACACATGGAGATAGGACCCACATCAATTCAATCTCTTCATATTATTAAGAAAAAGGAAACAACTTTCCATGCTCAGCCTGCCTGAGCAGCCCAACACTCCAAAAACCTTAAACGAGGGGAAAGGAGCAACATGGGGAAGACCTTTCTAAGCTTTACAGGAGGAATGATAAACAGTATGGCTTAAAGGAAATAAAGATGCTCTACAAAAAAATCAGTAAGGGACTATCCGTACCATGCCAAGCATGTAACAGAAATTAAATTTCTCCTAAAAAAGGAATCTGTAATTAGACCTATAGGTCACCTTGTTCTCTTTGCCACATAATCACACTTGAAGTTGCTGCTCTGGAAGTAAACTCTTTCCAGGGCCTCTTTCTCAAAAAAAAAAAAGGAGAAACATTGATAAATTATCATCAGAAAGAAGATAATGGATGCTACCTGCTCCCTAAAAGAGATTTTTGAGTTTTCTTTCCCAAGCAGAAGACAAACAGTGTCTACTGATATTCATTAAGCAGTCAGCATCCTCCTTTGAAGAGCTGACGTCAGTCTGCAGCCTAGGACCTGCAATTATCATCCCTTACCATTGAAGTGGATGGCTGCTTAGTTACAGCACGATATGAAGTCTGAAAGGATCTGGCTGACACCAGCTGCCCTCCCTCAAAAAGCTTAAAGTTGGAAGTAAAAAAAGGAGAACTAATCAAATCTAATAATTTTTGACCTCAGGAAAACTTTTACCAGGTCCCCTGCTTCCCCCTCCCCACACCCCCACTGTGTGTGTCTCTTCATTGCTTGCAGGAAGGAAAGTAAGTAGTAAGTCAATTTAAAGTCAGTTCAGATAAGCATCTGAACTTGGATCTGTATCTAAACTCTAGACCTTAGGAGTATTTCAAAGCTGTACTCATCAACACAAAATGAAAAAGCAAAGCTTTTCCTCTGGCTTTGTAAATCACCAGAAAAACCCCCAGTGAACTTCTTTGCTGTCATGAACAGTATCAGAACTGGAATGGAGTTGCCAGGACTGGTGTGGTGGTGAAATAACAAACAGGACAAGGCGCGTTGATAGGAAAGCTAAGGCAGCTTGTTCTGGGAGAGGGAGAACAGCCAGTGTTGGACCCCAAAAACATTGTAGGGAGCAGCACCCATTCTGTGCTGTTAGCTGTGCTTCACCTTGCTAGGACCGTGTATTTTCCAGATATCAGAGCTAGCATACAAAAGTCAAGGTACAAGTTTGGCTGTGCTCAGCACGGTGCAGAAAAACCATACCCTAAAAAAGCCCCCACCTTAACCCTGAAATTTCCACTTCACTGAGTGCTGACGTTCTACAGAAAGCTCTACATGTCCTTAAAATGTGATCTGTAAAGCAGACACCCCTGTGGAGGGCTATGTGTACCTGGCTTGTACAGTGGGACAAGAAATGGCAAGAGCTCCTCACTGCAGGTAACAGGCAGGT
Source organism: Pterocles gutturalis (assembly GCF_000699245.1). Lineage (NCBI taxonomy): Eukaryota > Metazoa > Chordata > Aves > Pterocliformes > Pteroclidae > Pterocles > Pterocles gutturalis. The sequence goes on along the minus strand of NW_010110063.1, from coordinate 199,129 downwards.
GGGTGTGTGTGCAGTGCTGAATCAGAGCACAGAGGGACAGGATGGAGAAGGGACAAAGCCAGGACTGTGAAGGTGACTGTAAATACCATCTTCCCAAGGTTTCTGCCATTGTGCAATCAGAGCCAGGACCCTTAATTGCTTTTGGTACAGGGTAAGAACTTCACCCTCCATTCATATGTGGTTGGTATTCAGCCTGGCCGGTTAAATGAGCAAGTCGCACCAAAACAGGCTGTAGGGCTGAAAGATGACAAAATATATTGGTTTATAACTGCTGGGGATGGGGGTTGGTGCTTTGCAGGAGTACTAAATCAGAGGCTGATGATGACTTTTACCTTACACCTTGCATGATGTCACCCATTCTTCTTTTGTGACATTTTCCACTAACGACTCACATTTGTTTGATGAATATCTAAACTCTATCAGACATTCCTAGTCTTGTTCCTTTCGAGCCATCCTGCTAACATTTGGTTGCTATTAACTTCAATACATAATGGCCTGGTATTTGTATTCATTGCACTGAGCAATTCATCAAGTATGCCTATTTTTTGCTTTGTTTTTGAGACAAGTACAATTATCCAACTGCTGCAAGGACTTCATTACCTACCTGTTCTACATTTTTCACTATTAGGTAGGCATGTATTTAAACCAAAGTATTGCTCAATGCAGAGGAATGGTCTCTCCTTTTTTTTCTTTTCTCTGGATGCTCTTTCAGTAAACCCTGCAAACAGCAATAAGAGTATCAGAAAATGCTGGAAACTTATTTGGTAGAAATGAAGAAAACTAGTGATTGGTACCCACAGAGAAACAGAGACGGAACTTCTAAGTTGTTTATATGCCTAATGCCATAGGATTGCTTGCTAGGATGATCAAAGATACACTTGAGCAATGGAGGTGTCAAAGGATGTCTAATGCTTAAGCAATCCCCCTGGACATCTTACAGACAGTCCACAGTTTGATTATGTTGTGTCAGACTGATCGCCCATGTTTTATACCCAGTAGAGATGACATGAATCACTTAATTCTCCATTGAAATTCAGTATCTGCTGGATATAGATTTTCTTTCAGGGCATTTCATGAAAAAAATAAAGAAGAACTCCATAAACCCCTGAAATTACATGTGGAATGTAATAACACAGAATGCAGGCTGACTAGGACAACTTCATTGTCAGGCACTGTGCCATGGGAGACTTAATGGCTTTGCTCTGGCAGGACCTTAGCTTCATGAGTGAACCTAGGTGGAAGGACATAAGTAAATGCTCATTTCCAGTACTGTGGGAACCAGGGCAGTTTTTAGCCAGATCAGTCTGAAAACTGAAATTGGTGAGACTAGGGATGAGTCATCCTCTCACATCCTCTTGAGCTTCAGAAGGTCACTTAACTCACCATGCAGTGACAGAAAGCTCTTGTGGGTGGGATTACTGCACACTAAGCTGCGCCTGCCCAGAGTGCAGTCACTTGGGAGGCTCATTTTGGTAACAAGCAGGAGTAAAAGCTCCTCTCCTGTGTGTTCAGCCTCATCAAGAAGTTTCTTCTTAGGAGACCACATTGCTGAAAATGACCCAAGGAAGAGCAATTTCTTCTTTTTCTTGTCAGGTTATTTTTAGCCTGGATGATTTCAAGTGACCTGCTTCACACCACAGCCCTGTGCGAGGCTGTGCTGCCAAAAGCAAGGTGACAGCGAGCCACAGCACAGAAGCGGGAACAGGCAAGCGTTCTGCTGAGCTGCATGCTCATTTTCTGCATGTGGGTATGTGTCCTTCCCTTAGACACGGGTCACTTCCAGTCCTGCTCAGAGAGACTTGGCACAGTGAAAAGCAGTGGGAAGATGACAACCAAGCTGTGTTAATTCAGGTGTTCAGGCTGCTCCTCTGAATCCGAGATGGGCACATGACTAAGCTTCCTGGGATGATTTGTGCCTTCTCAAAGGGTATTCCATGGAGACAGGATATATAAGAGACTAGGAAGAGGCTGAGTTCAGTGTTTTGTAAAGAGATCTCCTGTGTCATAATTTATATTGTGCTTGAACACTGTTAAGGCATCTGAAAATAATTCAGGGAGTTGGGGAACTGCTGTGTCTGTCAGCTTCCGAAGAGTTGAGTCATGTAGCAGATCCAATCTCTAACTTGTATCAGCAGCCTAAACAGATGAATTAGGCTAAGCTGATACTGAGCAGCTCCTGACAGGGCATCCAACCTGAAGATAATGTGCTCATGAAAGCAGAGACATTCATGCAGTTGCTTACTCCTAGATTTCTTGCACAGATCCCAGTGTGACACAGCCTCCTTTTCAGGCTGCATCACACACCACTAGTCTACAAAGGGACCAGGGAGGCAGAGCAGCTCGCAGTGATGTGTGGTGTCATCTAATCACAGAGACAGCAGTCAGACAGAAGACCATCCCTGAAGGGCTGTGCTGTCTGTCTCAATTCACCCTAACCACTCACTAGGACACAGATATATGTATATATTAACTTTATAGCATAGAATCATAGCATCATCTAGGTTAGAAAGACCTGTAAGATCATCAAGTCCAACAGTTAACCTGACATGGTCAAGCCCACCACTAAGCCACATCCCCAAGCACCATGTCTACAGATCTTTTAAATGCCTCGAGGGATGGTGACTCAACCACTTCCCAGGCAGCCTGTTCCAATGCTTGATAACCCTTTTGATGAAGAAATTTTCCCAATATCCAATCTAAACCTCCCCTGGTGCAGTCTGAGGCCATTTCCTCTCCCATCCTATCAACTGTAGCCTTGCAAGTGAGCCAAAGGCTGCCCTTACTGTAATGGATACTTCTGTTTCACCCCAGAAGCTTGCTGCAAGGTAATGCAAAGGAGGAGGCTGAGCTCTAGACAACCTTTTATTCCACTCCCCAGTGCCTGGGAAATGTCAATTACTTCCAATATGCTTGGGAAGCACAAGCTGTTGTGCAAATCCATCAAACAAGAGAAGAGGCTCAAAATCTCCCGACAAAACTCTTCAGATGGAACAATCAAGGTCTTTGTATGTCCCGGTACAACTAGTACAATACCTACAGCACATCTGTAGATAACAGTGTAATAGCTTGGGGAGTCAAGCTGACCAGCAAGGAGCTAGCTTTGAAGACAAACTGGTGACAATTGACCTGTTCATCTTGCCAGTAGTCATCCGCTGACAGAATAAGACTGAATGGAAATGGCTGAGCCATGTGAGCTGTGAGGGCCAGAGGGTGCCCCCCCCAGGTTGCATTCACTGTCCCAGGGGGTCTGCAGTCCCTCTGTGCCTCTTTGAAGCAATAGACCTTCAAGTATTGTTCTGAACCTCAAGGTTTTCAGATTTGAGAGATCCTTTTCTCCCTTGTCACTGGGGTTCACACACACACCGAAATTGTTGTAATCTTTCAATTGTTATTCTTCCCCATTTATCCTTTAATTTACAGCTTTCTCCACTTACATTCTTATTTCAATCCCTTTTTTATCCTTCCAACTTCTGAATATTTTGCGGATTTAAAATCATTTTATCAGCATCTTCCTGTTCTATATTTGTGCTTGCAAACACAGGCACCTGTGTGCAACACCCACACTGACTGAAACAATCTTTGTCTTGTTTTCTGGGTTCATTTTGCACTTTCATTTGTCTCCCACCCTTCTTCAGTCCCTTTTCATTTATCCTCTATTGCCAGAGACTTAATTTTGTTGCTCATTTAGTATATGTCTTATCTGTTTGTTATCTCAGACTCCATCTCTCAAAGGCTTGTTTATCTCTACACATTTTACTTTATTCGTGCTTTCCCCCTCTCTGTGATGAAGGGCAGCAACTTCTGCACTTCATTATTTCCTCCCCGTTTCTGTACTTTTCATGTTTCTGAGGACACACCACATTGATATCCCTTCTTGCTACAATAAGCACAGAACAGCCTGTCCTAACAACACATTGGAAATTTCAAGAAAGCAATCATCTTGTTGGTATTTACACTGATTTATCTGTGCCTTTATGTGACACTCAGCACTAGGACAGAGGAAGACGAGACATCAAGCTGTGATACTTGCACTACCACTGCATTTATTTTCAGTAATCCTTGCAGGATATAAGAGCAGTTACTATTAAAATGTCCCATTCACTTATACTTGCCATTCAGCTGCATAGCAACCACAGACTACCTTTTACAGAGTTATTGAACTATTTTTAGTTCAATTACTTGTTCCCCTGACTGAGACTGCAGCCTAAGTCTGAGCTACCTTTTGTGCAGTATGTGCAAATGAATCTCTGCTTGCACTCAGCCTGACCCAAACAGCATGCAGCACTTCACTAGGAAATTTTAGTTACTGAGATATAAACTTGTATATTTGTGCCTTGTATCTGACAGATTTTCAGGCTAATTTAGTTCCCATCTTGCTTCATATCCCAAAGTTTATTATACACACATCCTCGTCACCTAACATTGGTGACTACCTGCAGGTTGATTTACCAGCTTGAAGAATGGCTTCTAGCAGGGAAAGCACAGGCCCCTACTGGCGATTTCTTAACGTGCTTGCAAAGTAAATCTTTTAAAAGTGAGAGGGAAAGACAGCAGGAGGGTTGTTTATGGTCTTTTGGGGCTGAAATACGATAAACCTTTTCTCAAACTCTGCAGAAGGTACTCCAAGTGTGGGTAAGAGGAGGTTTGGGAGCAAAGCTGCAATAGCTTCTGAGCACCGCCAAGAAAAGGATCTGCTCCTTGTCACTGGATGGCTGTACTGAAGAGACAATGTGTACCTGTGCACATGCATTGTTTAAGTTTAAATTATTCACCATGTTCTCATTTCACCAAATCTAAGGGCATTTAAGTTGACATCTCAGAATAGCTGGCATCCAGACTCAACATCACTGAACAAGTTTATTTGTGGAGTAAGTGCTTGCTCTCTAACCTCAATGACTGCCTGTATGGTTGATTTCAAACTGCAGCAGATTAGTGATGAAACTAGATAGTTTAGTGATAAAACAGATAAAACCCTAGATTGCTCAGCTTTCCCTCAGAAATCGCATGTCCACCCCAAGTGCATTAAATGTTTCAACCTCCATTTTACTGTCAACTGTTAGGTTTCTCATCGCTTCAGTAAGATACCCTTTCCCCGGTTAGATGCTCTTTTCCTGGTTATCCTCAATACCCTTAATCTATTGTGTTCTTTTTTCCTTGCTTAATGGATCAAATTGTGGTTTTACCTCTCTAGTGCTGTCCCTTCCTATTTGTATTATTCTTTTATATTTACTCCATTAGCCAAATTCCCATTATTTCTTCTGAGTTTGACAATTCATGAAACTAAGATCTAGTTAATGCAGGTTCACATCCTATCCTTCTCCTCTGAGGGGACACCAAAGTACAGAATGTACTTTGAACCAGGCTGTGCTCCACAGCTGCCCTTGCCAGCTGCTGGTTTAAGCCACTAAACTCTAATAATCTCACTGATGCTAGAACTTCATAGCTCCTGTGTTTCTCCTAAGGAGCTCACTGAACCACAAAGACGTTTAGCTCCACTGGGGTCAAATCATTGTCCACCTGTTTTCAGGGCAGAAACAGAGGCAATTCTGAGCAGAGAGAAAATAGTGCATGAAACCTGGCATAACTAAAAGCCCAGGTGGAACCAGGGGGGAGAGGCTGAAGGATGGGGACAGCAGTAAAGCTGCATAGGGTACGGATGGAAGGAGCAGGGACTGAGAGGCAGAGTCTGTTCTTGCTTCTGCCACTGTTCTGCTGGAAGCAGAGCTTTGGGATCCCTCCATTTCTGCTTTGCAGGAGAAGGAATCAGCTTTTCCTGTGTCCATGTAGTAGTCGTTCAAGCATTACCAAAATACATATCATTAAAAGGAAAGCCTCACTCCTCTCCCTGTCAAAGCAGAGAGAGCCTCTCTCCCAGCTTTCAGAAATGTAAAAATGAGCATGGCTCATCTCATTAAGGTGGGTGTCCAAACCAAGCATCTCCAGAAGGTCATTCCTTCATGTGGCTCTGCTAACCACAGAGCACTGTATTACAATGGGTGCCAAATTACTAGATGGCTAAAATTATGTGGGAGAAATCTGAGTGCAATGGTGGCAGTGGAAGAAGGAACAGAGCTAAGTTAGAGGAAGGATGATGCAGAGCCAAAGCAGTGCCGGGTACAGGTCTGCACAGAGATTGTTAAGTGCGGTCATTTTGACTGTACATCTAGATTTATTCACAGATGCCAGTTTTTATAAGCATATAGTATACTAAGATTTATTTTTTAAGCAGATGCTGTTTGCAAAAACATTGGTGCAAGGAGTCCTTCTTTGCTTGGGGATGTGCTTTTGCAGTGTGGCCTCTAGTGTTCTTATGATTACTTTTTATGATCTAATTTTTATTTAGCAGCCCATTATATAAGCATTGCATACAGAAGTGGTAGTGCAGATTTTGATGGTAAATCCTGTTTCCTTGAGTACCCTTCCTTAGTCTCTCCACTGTCTTCAAAATTATCTTCTGTTTGGGGAGGAACTGAAAAAGACTAGTCCTTCTCCTAAAAAGAATCTTTTTTAATCTCTAAATGTTCTCTGATTAACAAAATTTTTAATGCTAATGACAGATAGTGACTTCTTAATTGCAATAACAGAAATTGTCCTGAAACATTTAGATTTGGACTGCTGTTAATATTACATTGTATCTAAAAGAAAAAAAAAGAAAATCTGTTCCTAAAAGAAAATATATTATTTTCTGTGTTCCAAGAAACAATGATTTCTCTTTCTCTAGCAGGAAGACTCAAAGCATTTGGCAGCTCACAAGCATTATACCAGCCTGTGAAACAAACCAGCTGATCAGATGAGGTGACTGACCCATACCTCTCCCAGTATCGACTCAGCTGTCCTGAGAGCAACAAGCTCCTCCGGATGAGGACACTGAAGCTGTCATTAGTGCCAGCTAACATTCTGCCCAACATTACTTTAACCAGCATGTCTGATCCAGATAACAAAGAGGCCTTTTTCTTATTCAGCCTCCCTCCACAGAGAAGCACGCTGGGTTGTACTGGCTGGCATGGGTGCAGCTTGGGGAACAATGTTCATTTATTGCTTATTACAAAGCAGCAGGGGGAAGTCAGATTTTAAGCCCAATAAACAGGTTGGCAGATTCCCTGTAAATCTGGTGTGCTTTACTGCTGGCATAAAATGCAAATAACCCCAAGTACACTATGGAACAGGCCTGTTTTGTTGCAGTAAGCACAGTATTTCCTGTCTTTACAGGAACCTGCTTCAAATGCGATTCTGGCCATAAAATCAAAACTCAGAACAGCTCCTTTGTATACACTGTGCAGGACTCCTGGGCAGCTCCATTTTCTCACTTGAGTGGCAAAGTTTGTTCTTAAAGCCATCTAATACAGCTGCAAAGCTATATTCCAGCCTGTCTCATGGAAACATTAGCAAGTCCTGCCAAGCAGGGTCTGATTCACAGATCTTTCCTGTTGAAGTTGATGAACAATACAAAGCAGAGAGCACAGCTTGACTTCCCTGCTCCAGGGTGCAAAATGCAGCCCGACACCTGAGAACCTTTGTTTGCCCTTGTCAGCCAGGTAAATGTGGTGTGAAAGTTGCTGTGGAAAGGCTGAGACAGATCCCAATGCAAGATCTCCTTTTTACAGAAAAACTGGGTTTTAGGGAAAACATTTCTGAAAGCCAAGGTTGCTCAGGCTTTAATCTTCAGTTCACTCTTTTTACAGTTTAGCAGCTGCTTCACATTGCAGAAGACAGGACAGTCCTCTGATCAGCAGGAGGAAACAGGGCACATGGAGGTTTTGTGCAGCTCACTGTTTACTCTGCTCCCATCTGAACTTTGCAAACCCAGGATCTCATTCATCTGGGCTAGTGGGACAGATTCCCCACAGTGGTTACGAGGAGAGGCAGGCACTTCCAGAGGACTAGCTGCCCTTGGACACCTATTTTAGCCCCAGAAAAGATCACTTTCCTCAGGCACTTCTGGTGATCACAGAAAGCAGCTTCATGACACATGCAGACCCAGTGTCTCAAGTTTTGCTCCTGCCAGTGAAAGATTTGGCGGAAGCAAACAAATCCCACCATAAGGCCATTTAAAAAAACTGACATCATCTGAAAATGCAGACGCATCATAAGACTTTTCTTAAGAAAAAAGAGCTTAGGGATTTTTACAGTCCCCAGTTGTGCCTGAGCATCCTTACACTCAGGGCTCCCTTCTCAAACCCAGCCCTTAAGCTTTCCAAGTGCTCTTATTTTTATCCCAGATATAAGAGAAAGAGGGAAATTTACTGGGTTAAACCTTTAATACCCAGATAAAGGACTCCTTTTCCCCTTTATTTAACCCTTAATACTTTCTTCCCATTATTCTCTCATTCTGCTCATCAGTCCAGGTGGCAAACATTTAACTCTGCCTCTGCTTTATGGGGCAAGCTACTTTTGGTGTTTTACCTTTACAAGCATCTTTGTTTTCTGGGAGTTGTGGTATTCGTTTTTAACAGTTTACTGCAGACAAACAGTGTTAGTTCTGTCATGTCTGATCATTGTTCCTTTCATTTCAAATGGTGAAAGATTGGGCCATCAGCCCACCCCAGCACTGCTCAGAGAAACACCCTGTGGCTGGAGAGGAAAGCTCAGGAAACCTCTCAGCACTGCCTACCTATGCACATACACACCAGCAGAGCATCCTTCAGTGCTGTGACTCAGTGGCACAGCCATCATTTCCCCCTATTTCAGAGAAGACAGGAGAAAGCACAGAATAAATCGCCAACATTGAAGTGAAAAATGTTTGAGGCAGCTAATAGGTTCAAGTCCACAAACACATCCACTACCTCTGTGCTGTGCATCTGTTTGCACTCAGATGGTTATTCCTAATAACGCTTCACCCATTACTTCAAGGCAAGCTTTTTAACCAAAGCAACCTCAAAACTATATATTTTGTGTGCCTGAGCACTGCAGAGAGGAATAGAGGGCTGAAAAAAAAGCAATGAAATCACCTGGTGTACAGAGCTTTGCTGCTGCAGTTGCTCAAGCACCAGGACTTTCCAAAGCAGGTTCTGGCTGGCAGAGCTCCCCATGCAGGGTGGTGCACCAAGTAGAGAAAAATGGGACAGACATGCCCGCTTTGTGGATCTCTGGGGGTTTAAGCTGGACAAGGCCCTTACAAATACAAAGCAGGGGATTTTTTGTGTGTCTCAGGTCCATGTTTAGACAGGGATTTCCCTATAAAAGCAAAGCCTTAAAGATCACAGAACGGTTTGGGTTGGAAGTGACCTTAAAGATTATCAAGTTCCACCCCCCTGCCATGGGCAGGGACACCCTCCACTAGCCCAGGTTGCTCAAAGCCTCATCCAGCCTGGCCTTGAACCCCTCCAGGGATGGGGCATCCACAGCTTCTCTGGGCAACCTGGGACACTGCCTCACCACCCGCACAGTAAAGATGTTTCTCTGCCATGATAGAAATCCCTTGATTAGCTTTGCTGTGAACATGAAACAAATCTCAGAGGGGAAAGAGGATGATTCTGTGACTGGCAAGGCTAAATGTTAGCTACAAAATGAGGTAGTGACATAGGACGGTACCTACAGCTGATCCATCAAAATCACAAGCCCAGGAGCCCAGTGGGTGATGCAGATGCAGCCCTAGCTGGACATGAAGCCTTCAGCGAGCTCTGGAGTTCAGCCCAAATCCAGCCCAGCTGTATGTTAGCATGAGAAAACTGAGGAGAAAAGCTAAATTTAAGAGTGGGGTTAGACCTATCCTTAACTGCACTCACAATTTTGAGACAGGAACTCCTCCTATGCATTTGCACAGAAGTGAGAACAGCAATATAACTAGGGGCAGAGAAATGCCATGGAAATCAACAGTAAAATCTGTCGTAGCTCTGTGCCAGCAAAGCAAGCACTAGGTTCCCCAAAGGCAGCCTGATCCTGAAGGAAAAACTGGCTGTCTGGGACCCTACTCCTTACCTTTCTACAACCTCACTGCTTTTGTCCCTCTCCTCATTTTATTTTTTAATAGCTGCTGCCTCTCCTTGGTGCTGTCAAAGCTTAATGGTTATTTAAAGAGCTCCATGAAAATAATCACCAAAAGAAGTGTGCTAATGTGCTAAAGTGCTAAACTATTCCTCTGAACACCTGTGAACTGTTACATTTTACAGGGCTAACAAGTCAGTCTCAAAATAGGATTAGGTATTTATGCCTTGGATTAGCACCTGCACCAAGCCACTGACAAGGATGGAGAAGCAGCAGCTCTTGACCTTCATGCTTTGGGACAGAGATAGCTGAGCAGTAGGGAAGGAAAAGTAATGGGATGGGGGCAAAAGCAAAACCTTATTTCTTTAGTTCAGCAGATGCCAAACAATGCACTGTATGGTACTTCCCCTCCAGAAGTTTCATTTGTGGATTAGGCACTGACACGAGGAGACTGAACAGACACCTGATCCATCTTTGGCACAGGTACTGCAGGCTCCTGTTTGTCCCAGGCACTTCAGGCATGTCAGCGGTGGGTAATTTGAAAATGATTCGATGCAGAAATTAATCATTAGGAAGGCTTCCAGTAGTAAGGGGGATGCTGCTGCCCTCCACAGCCAGCTCAGCTTGTCTAAGCTACCCAGCCTAATTGCTTCTACCCTTCCTAAAGACAGGGGATTGCCCTCCACAGAAGCATTTTTCTGTTGACTGAAGGGGGAGCTGGGGTTTCCCCACCCCCAGGTCCCAATGGCTGCAGCTGCACTAGATGACTCCTCCTCCTGCCCCATTGCAGCGCATACCCATGGGAATGTCTTTAATTGCCTCCTACGAGGATACCAGCTCCCACCACAAAACTCTAAAGCTCAGCTAATCAGCACAGGGCCTATTTCTTAGCTTTACAGTTATGTATTTCTCACAGAACTTGTTTAAATTAGTCACTAGAGATATGGGTGGTACTGTAAAAGTCTGCTGGAAGATGCTATGCTTTACTGAAAAAAAAGTGCCTGTAGACCCAAATCCGATACTTCATCCTTACCACTAGGTGACAAGATGTGTTCTTTTTCTCTTCCTAGACTGTGCTCGATAGGCACAGCAGGCCAGAGAGTTGCTCTGCTGGGAAAGAATTGGGGAGCAATACTAGATCACAACAAAACAATGATGTTGCACCATGGTAAAACAGACCAACCTCAGACAGGGATACACAGATCAAAAGAGTCTGAGAACCTTAAACTATTTCTATCCACTCCTGGAAGAGCTGTAGCCAGAGTTATCTGTGCTCACACAGTTTTGGATGCTTAAGATAAAAGAAACTGATCAAGTGGAGAGAGCACAGAGACAAACAAGTACAGCCTGAAGTCTAGAAAAATCTGATCTCTAACAAAAGACTAATGTGCCTAAAGGAGAAAATTGAGATTAATATTAGAGTCTTTGAATGTTAAAGAGCAATGCAATGACAAAGGAATAGTCTATTTGTATCTGTGTACCAGCTAAGACAAGAACTGGCTCAAATTACTGACGGATGTTTTGGGTTAGGCATTAGGAAAAGCTTTCAATAAGTAGTAAATCTGCAGAGACTCTGAAGGATTCATTGCTGAACTACCTTCAGCAACAGGCAAACAGAAATCTGGCAGGAGTGACAGAGGTATAACTGATCCTGCTTTGAGACAGTAGGATGGATTATGTAATAGTTTCAGAGTCTTTTCAGCCCTAAGAGACAGTAGGATGGATTATGTAATAGTTTAAGAGTCTTTTCAGCCCTGTGTGATTATCAGATTCAACAATACAAATTTTAGGTGAATACGTGTTTCCATTATCTCTCTGGGTTTTTCTTCCCCCCCTGAGGGTTTTGCATCCTTACAGACCTCTCAATCTTTTTTTTTATCCCTGACCTTTCTTCTTCCTTTTTAAAATTCTCTGCCCAAACTAACTGGTTGATCATTGTCCTCCTCCTAGAAAAATTCAGCTTCTTTAATGTGGTTCAGGTCTAAATTGCAGTTCAGGACCCTACAATTAGTCAGAGTAATTCTTCCACTCCCTGGAAGCAAAGCAAATCCTTACTCAACCTCACGATGGCCCTCAGCCTTGCAGTCTAGCCAGGCAAGGGCTCCATCTCTGGGTTTGCCTCCCACAGTCACCCACACAGAGCTGCCTCTAACATTGTGAGATAGGAGAAGCAACGATCAGCTTGAAACCCTGGCAAACCTGCTCTTGTTTCTGAACTGTATCTATCAGATATCCCTTCCCTTCCTCCACCACTCTGCTGTGATTACCTGACCTTGTCCTGGTGCCTGTCAATTGCAAGACAGGATTTAGATAATTTTATGTATCTGAATAGCAGGAATTGAGCTTGAAGCCCAGACAGAATTGCTTTTACTCAAGTGTTTGTGCAAATCCCTCTGCTGTACCCTGGAAGCAATCTCACCCTGCTTCATAGTGCAAAGATGGTACACATTTAATCTTGTAGTTTATTACATTTTCACTAGAAATAGTGCTTTTGCTAACAGATGCTGTTAAAGGTTTTTAATGTGTTTTCATCCTTAAGTGTTTCTCCCCCTTTATTAAGTGGCCCAGAAGGCCAGATTTGTTTTCTTCAGCTCTTCCAGACTCAATGCGGGGACACATTACATTTTTGCCCAGGCAGGAATGTCCTTCTACCCAGGACTGCACAGCTTCCTCAGTCACCTTAGGCACACCTTAGGCAATGAGGCTGCCGAGGCTGCTCACAGAATACCTCATATATCCATCCCTAAATTGCCCCTACTTCAGCCTTCTGTCCACATTGCTTCTGAGTTCAGTTCTTAGCCACTGCCCTTTCTGGGACAGTTAACATTAAGTTTGCCATGTGATTTGTCAGCTGGTTTGCCTGAGTGGTGACCAGTTCTCATTTAATGCTGTGTCTGGGATCAGTCATACTAGACATTTAATATTGTCTTGCTTCCTGATATTTAATAGCAGGTAAAAGTTTTCTTCCTCAGTTATCTGCCAATGAACATGACTAAGTCTACCAAGTAAAATTAAAAGAACAAATATCCTTCTAAACTGTATATGATCTTCTTGCAGTCAGTGAACTTCTGCAACAATACCTTTATTGCTTGTGCAGACAATTATGATTCAAGCCCATCAGTATCAACAGAAAAGCTCATCTTGAACCAAGCCCTCAATGTGAATGTTCACAGACTAACAGATTTTATATGCTCAGATACCTACAAACAGTTTTATGGCATGTTTTCCAGCTCTTCATAGTCATGTGTCACAGATACTGCATACTCGCTGCATGTTTTAGAGAGGCTCAGACATATTGGGCTGCATCTGCTGGTTTATTTTTAGGAAGATGAGCTCTGATAGATTTGCTTAGAAACAGCACAAAGAATTACGTGAACTTTGCAAACAGCAGAATATTTCAAGTTCTGGGTCTACGAACCCTGACATCCCTCTTTCAAATAAATTACTTGCTGTAAAACTCATGTTGACCTCTTCTCCCTGAAGGCTGAAATCCAAAAGTCATCCCAATGGTGTGAAAGGTCTATTTTAAACCAATTTAAGCCTCCAGGAAATACAAAATTAAGGCTGACATCAACTTTCTTTCCATCTTTGCCTGTGACAGTACAGTGATGATACTTGCACTTAGCAGAGTAAGAACTCCGTGGACGTATTAGGAATACCTCAACTGCTCTGAATGCAACAAACGTGTACATCATGAAACAGTTCAGTGCAAATATATCTTGCTATCAGTTTTGTCTCAGCAGGTTAACAGAAAATACAGAAGCTGATAGGATTTTGAAAGCAGATTAAGCAGTAGGTACCCAATTCCCACTACAACTAGAGATGGAGACCTTACTCTTAAAACTCTGATCTTGCAAGGGCTTATGTATGTGCTTGCCTTTAAGGGTTGCATATAAAGCCAATAACTTAGCAATGTATTAGAGCATGCATCATAGCCAGACAGCCCCGAAAATTCAAGCTGCTGGCTTTGCTAGTTATAATGTAGACTTCCTGTAAAACATTTGACTACAAGCCAGTGAAATGATATGAACTGCACTTGCTTGGAACTTGCTTATTCAGAGATTAAGTCCTGTTGTCAATTTGTAAAATTCTATATTGCAAAAGCACTAAAAGAAAGCTTCCCTCTTCCACACAGCAGTTTCGTCAATCCATCTTTACTTTGACCAGATAAATCATGTTACACAGGGAGAAGGCAAATCTACCCAACTTCAGAACAAATCCAGCCAGATTTTCAAGATTGTTGAGGTGCTGAGAAGATGGAGGAGCTGAACTGTGACAAGTAACATTTATCCCTCTCTGAAAAAAATAATCAATGGTGTGCAAGGGTCTTGTGAATGCAAGATGACAAGGAGCCTTTGGCCCGTTCTCGCATACATCTCTGAAGGCATCTTACGCTGGAAGGCTGGTAAAGGACCACAGAGAAGACACCTCCCTTTGGACATCTGCAGGACTAATCAAGAAAACAGTTTTGGCAGTAATATAGGTCTAATTGTACAACATGATTCTGGTAACATGTTTTCATCTAGCATAATAAACCATTTTTCACTTTAGTGACAGAGCTGCTAGCAAATTACAATTCCTCTTTGAGATGAGCTGACCTAATTAGCTTTTGTTTTGTGCTCCTACTGAATAAGCATGCACAAAGGATGCTTTCCCCTCCTGCTTGAATAAATCATAATTTAAATATATATGTCCAAGAGGCCAAATATGTCTTGTCCTGTCTTGTTGAAGTACATATAAATACAATGGCTCTACAGTTGCCCACACTTGCCTTTTAACAGAATAGCTTCTTGAAGCCTGGCAGCTTGAAAATGTGAGGCTTTCCAGCACTATCTGTTGGTAAACAGGGCTTCAGAGCTGCTTTGGGCTGAGGCAGGTACCCAGGGTACCAGCTGGGCAGCATCTTTCTTGGGGAAGGAGGTCTCTAGCCCCATCTTTTGGTAAACCTGAATTTCACATCTTTCTCCCTCCCAATCTAGAGACAGTTTGGGACCCACCCTGCAGAGCTGCATAGGGGAACTGAGGTGGGAGGCTACAATATATCCTCATATTGCACCAGGTGGTTGGTATTTTCCAGCAGAAAGACTTAGCTTAAGCCGTTTTCTCTACAGATGATTACTGTAGAGAAGCTTCATTAAGGAAATGCAACCTGGGGACAGCTTTGCTGTTGCCTTCTGGAAATTCAGCAAGACCTCTCCTAGCCAGCTACTACCTATAGCCTAAGATCTCTGTGCTTTGTGTAGCTTATTTACTGACAAACCAGTACAAAACCTGGTGTGGGAGCAGTTAGCTGCAATCAATGACGTTCCTTGTACCAGCATAACAAGTAACAGTAATAAACCAATTTTGTTTTATAACATATTTGTGTATGTATCAGTTTCTTATACCAGCACTGTTAGTGGGACAAATTGTGTGAGAAGATGCAGTTAAGTGCCCAGATGGTGTCATTATTAAGTTCTCATTAGCTGTGCTTCAAAGCACTCGAGATTGAGGGAAAGGTGCAATGTGGAGTGCAGCAGGTACAATATCAGATCCCTGATGCTGAGGACTGAAAACTGAATTTAGTGATTTGTGGCAGGGAGGACTGGGAGGCTGCAATGAGTGCAGAAAGGCTGGTGCTTAGCCAGTATCAGGGAAAAAAAGGAGCTGAGAATATATTCAGAGAAGGTTCAACTCTGGCCCAGGGAAAGTCGAGATGGAGGCAGGGATATATGGTCAGCCCTGTTTCTAGGAGGAGGTGGATATACATTAATACCCCTGTTTGCAGCAGGAAGATAACATGTTCAGACTAAACTGGCTACAAGAGCAGGAGGGAAGATTATTGCTCACCCACATCTCCTGTCTCTGTGTGAGTTTGCTGAAGGCATGCTTGTGAAGTATTAATATACAGAAAAGGTGTGGGACAACCATCTCTCACAGCAACACCAAGACCCAGCTCTGCCAGGCAAGCAGGGGATTAAGTTTATCTGGGCTAAGGCAGGTGTGATCTTGTCTCAGACATAGCTGCCAAGCAGTTGGCTGGGGAGGAAAAAAATTGCCAATGCTCAGAGTGAGCACCCAGGACAGCTTTCCCAGCCAGGCTTGAAATGAAGCCAGTGTGTCAAAGTGACCAGCTGGAAAGCAAAACAAGGAAAAAATAAGGAACCTATCCCTATCAGGAGAGAGAACAGTGGGCAGCTCCTGTTTCTGCTGCTTTTAATAATGCATGGAGATTGCTAACAAATCTGCCATTTTCACACTGCTAATTGCAGAAATGTTTGCCACCTCCCCAGGGCATTTCTCACACTATCCTGACACTTTGTTTTTCCTTCCCCCTACTCTCTTTTCCCCTCTCCTTTTCTGTGAAGGCTTTTAAAATGGCAGTCACTGAATCAAAGAGAAGGGTCAACCACCATTGAAAAGGTTTTAATACAGAAATGATGTACACCGCCCACCGGTGCAACTTAATAGAATAAAAAAAATGTGTAATTATTCAATGAGGACTTGCACAGCACCTTTCTGCATAAAATTAAATACCTATTAAGTTCAAATTTTCAGCAAAAACTAAGACCCTGAATGTCAAATATAGTTTGACAGAAAGAAATCACCTCAGGGTTTTCAGGATTTCATCACCTCTCCTTCAAAAAAAAAATGTACCACCTTATCAAAACTCGTAAGCATCACTGAATACAACAGCTTTGCAGTTACCGTCTGCTTATCACCTGGAAATAAAACTTTGCTGCAAAGGCTTATTGATTTGGGGAGGAAAGACATTAAAAAGGTAAAATGTAGTTCCAGAAAACTATGTCACTGATTTAAAGTTTTCAGGAGCAGAATTGAAAGGGGATGCTGACACACACACAAAAAATGTATTGTGATCTTGAAGTACATAACATGATAAAGGAGAAATTACAAGAAATCCACACACAGACACTTTTAGTGGCAAGACAAATATTAAGGCCAGTACAAGTTGCATCCTCTCTGTTAGTCTGGTGTCCCCTGACACTAGACTAGGTTAGTCATATCCCATGACTAATATAACCAGGTAGGGTTGCTGCATTCAGCAGATAAAAGCAGAACAAAACTGACAAAAATCACAGTCAATGTTCAATTGCTCTAGGAGAAGAAATGGTCTCTCCTAAGCCAGAGGAAACCAAAATAACTGAAACTTTACATTTCCTGCATTATGTTGCTCAGATCTTTGAGGAATCTAGATGCGGTAATTTGAGGGCATGATTATCAGGGGTATCTAATAGTGTGTATGTGTAGCTGCCTTGGGAAAAGAGCTAGTAAATCAATTATGGGCTGATACAAAGCCCCATCAGAGTCAACAGGAAAACTGCCATCAACATTATACCAGATCTTAGAAGAAAACCATAATGAAAAGCCACAAAGGAAGAATGAGCAGCAACAGAACCATCTCTGAAACAAGCAGCAGAATTTGAGAGTAAAACCTGCAGGGCTTGAAAACAGCTATTTATTTTTTTTTTTAGTTCAAAAAATTTTCTCATAGGGATGCCAGGGCATTACCCTACTTGATACATCCTGGCTGTTTGGACCTGCTGGGGAAAAAAAATTAGATAATACCTGCCAGAGATTCACCCACTCCTGACAACGCTCTTCAGTGCTACACCAATGCAACAGAACACCTCCCAGAGCAGCATCCTTCGAACCATGCCAGGGGGTACAGCACTGGTTTGCCAGGTGATATCTCAACAGTTTATGACCCTGATGAGTCCAATCTGCTTTGAGCTCTTCTCCCAAAAAGCCAAGAGGCACTCAGGGTCTGTCAACATCCAGCAGCTGAACAAGTCTTTTCTGTGCACTCTGAACTCCAGTCCCTCCTCCAGCAAAGAGACAGAACACAAGCAACATCAAGCTGCTCCCCGTGATGCTCTGTAAGTCCTAGATGCCAGGGTAAGTGGGAACACAGGGTACAAAGAAGTTATAATATGCATTTATATCCCTTGATCCAGCTCCAGAAGTGCTAACATACAAGTCAGAGTCCCTGGGATGTCACTGAACCTGGAGGGACTGTGGGTTTCACTGAATTATGTCTATCCTGACTTGCTCTGCTCTCACTTCTGCTGCTCTTGCCATTTGTCTCTTCTTGCAAGTGACACTTGAAGAGGACTCCTCAGGGAAGTATCAGAATAACCCATACTTTATTCCAAGTATTTAAGTAGGGCTATGTCAGAGACGCAGCAAGTGCTTTACATTAACAAGGGACTGATACAAATAAAGAATCAGGCCTCATGCCACTGGACATGTTGAGTGGTCTTCTGTTGTAAGAAATGCTTAAGCATAAGAGGCTGTCTTTATTTCTTGAGCTGTCCTTATTTCTTGAATCAAATTCAAGAAGCAAAGCAGCAGTGATTTGAAGTCTGCTCACTACAAAACTCTGTCCAATGAATTTCAAACACCGAGCTGGATATCCAGACTGAGGAGCAGTTAACAGATGGGAAACCACAGATAGTGCATTTATCAGTGCTCCACACTGATCCTGGGGAAGTTCAGTCTTTCTAAGGTAGCCTGGAGAAAATAGTTCTTGTGCAGCCTGAGAGCAGAAAGCCATTAATTCTTACCAACAGGAAGATAAAGTTCAGTTTTCAACAGCATGAGTCCAACAAGCAACTGCAAAGAGCCATGCATAGCAAGATAAAAGGCATTTGTATGGCAGCTCTGCCTAATCTGCTTTTTGCTGGAGGCAGTAGTAAGGGAAACTGAGGCTAATTAATTCTTGCAAAAAAAACCACACAAACTTTTCAGTTTGGTTCTGAAGTGTGCTGTTTTCCCTAAATTAAGAGGTTATGCAAGGAGTCTCTCAACTTGTAAATATAACTGATATTTTTCAGATTTGATAAAGGAAAAGAACATCAAGTTAGTAGTTTATTTTCCTCTCCTTGCTCCCCCTGAAATTGAAGAAAATAACCAGAGGTCAGCAAGATGGCAACACCTGTAAGTGGCCACAGCCCAGTCCTCTTGGCCATTCCCTTTACCTACATGCTGGCAGGTGAGCATCATCCCATGTGAGACGGCACCTTCTATGTTGATCTCAGATGCTGAGATGCGTACGGGGGGGATTAGAAAGGAAGATAAAATAACAGCCACATGCTTAAGTTGGCTGGAGTGATGCATGCAGAACATATGTCCAGCAAGTAGAATTACATGATGCCAAAATTTGTATTAAAATCTTTTTATTTATGGCTACATTCCTTCTTCTCATCCTTGAAAACTACAAGTCACTGGTACTCCCTTCACATGCTGCATTACCCCTTTTTTTATTTCCCCATTCATTCCCTCATCTCTGCTGCCATCCTGCAGCTTGCATTTCAGTGAAAGGTTATTGGACAAGGAATGGAGGTCCAAAGCTGTCACTGCCAAATTAAAATAGTTTGTTCTGGAGGTCAGTGCAGTATAAATTTTTTATCTGATCACTCAAGTCAAACAGTCTGGAGAGTACAGACTCATGGAGGCACTTTTCCTCCTACAACACACATTTCAAAGAGTGGCTGTATCAGCTCCATGCTTTGAGCCCAGATGATTGTACACTGTATTTGTCAGGCTGCCTGAATCATCCTCCCTCCGGTTCCCTGTGTAGTTTTCTGCCTGTGAGGAACAGCCTGGGAAGCTATACCCTTCAGCCTTTGCATATGGTCTGTGCTTTCAGGGTTATGTTGGCACTCTTCCCTATCATGGTAAAAAGAGCACATATGCTCTGGGCATCCCAGAGCCATTCTGTTTACTGCAGTGCACTGGGAACTTTACCTCCTGGGCAGCAGCAGAGAAAGAAGCAATTGTTCCCAGGCCAGCTGCAAAAGGGGTGCTAGCTGAAAAAGTCACGAAGTACAGACCCGATGTCTCACTGTGCCTGCTATTATGGTTATTTACCATTGCCTCCTTTCAGTCACCATAAATCTCAGCAGAAAGGGCTTAGTTAAGATACAATTAGGTTGGGATTACTGCATATGAGATTCTTGTTAGTGCTTATAAACATGACAAACTCTGAAAGACGGTTTCCACAAAAAATGAGAGAGAAGGGAGGGAAGTGGTGCTTTTACTGAAAATATACCACAATTCCCTAATTACTCCTCTACACTAGTGACTCCGAGTGGTGGATAATAACAATTAAAGAAACATTTTCTGTTCTGCCCTCTTATGCCTCCAAACCTATATTCTCTTCAGGGACTCAATTTAACAGCAGCTGCAGAGTAAGACTTGAATGAAATCAGGCCAATTTAATAGCCTGCATGGAGCACTGTAACAAAGGGAGACAGCATTTTGGAGATTAATTGCTTGTGCTTTACCACCAGGAATCATTAAGAAGCTAGAAATGGCCAACCATTTCTTAGTGAAATATCTTTGGCCACAGAAAACATCCAGTACAAGAGCCTTCCAGATGCAGTGAATGTATTCTCCCTTCAAAGGCTTCACTGAGGGCCAGGCTCAGCTCTTCCACACTCCTTCAAGGCATGCCTAAAGTTCTGAAGACAAGCAAGATTATTCTTCTACTAAGCATTATTGTTACTTCAGCTTGGGAAGTAACAGTTGTTACTCCAGCTCGTCTGGACAACACTTAAATGTTTTAACACAGCAAGAATAGTTCATCCACTTGTAGAGAGGGTGCTGAAGTGACTCATCTCATACTGTTTAACATCAAGATACTCTCCTTAAATCCCAGCTTGCCCTAAACCATTATGCGAGAGACTGTTGACTTCTATAATGGGTTTCTATAAGAATGTATGTTAAAATAAAGAGTACGGCAAGGCAATAATTTATGTATTGATATGTTGAAAGTAATTGTTTTCTTTTTTCCTAGAGTTAGGACAGAGCCAACCAACAGACAGGTCTTCCTATACATTCTCCATGTTTTTTTGTAACAGTAAAATAACATAACAAGCAGGTATTTAAGATGTGCATGTCTGTCCCCACTAGCTTCTTTTGATCACAGTGACTTCAGTTTGTTACATTGCATTTAACACCCCCAGCCCCTTAACCCCCTGTTTTGAAATATTAGCCACTAGGGTCCTGGGACTAAAACATAGGAAGTTTTCTGCTTTGACTTCTTGCCAAAACCATTAAAATATTCTCTGCACTGTCACAGCTTGTGCCACCTCCCAGGGGAGCTGATTTTAAAGTAAATTACATGTAAGTGTCAGATGAAAAGAGCTTCATTATCTAATTCTTCCTACACCAGCATCTCTTTAAATTGCTTACTAGGGACAGGAGACAATTAGTCCTGTGTTTGAAATGAGAAGTAATAAGTATCTGTCATTCCCATTAACCATAATTATTTTTTGATATGCAAATGCAATTGCTTTCTAAAGTTAGATAGGGCAGCCATGTCTACATGTGCCCAGGTGCCAAGTGTGCTTTGGCCAGCTCTGAGCACTCAGCCACCTTGGGTTTCAGAGGCTGTTGACTGGACTAAGTGTCCTACAGCACAGCTTGCTGATTGAATCAGCATTGCAATAATGAAAGAAAAAACTGGAGCCCTTCATCCCTTTGCAGTAGCTATAACAAGTACACAAAGGTTTCCATGGCACCAACTAGCTTCCAAACAGATTTCAGAAACACCAGTGAGATACTGAAGTCAGTAGGAGACTTCCCTGCTGAAGTTTGAATTGGCATGGCTCTTCCAGGCAGCCATCAGGATGTGGGAGCTGATGCCAACAATGCCTCATTAGCAGAGGTTGACCAAAACCTCCTGCTGAGAAACCCCCATTCTGCACATCATTCAGGCTCTCAGTGTGGTCACCTTTCAGAGGGGCTCTCACTTGACTCTTGCCACCAGGTTTAATTTAAATCCGTGCAATGTCTAAGGTACTCCCATTCTTATCCATGCTTACAGGTGAAATTCTTATCATGCCAGGACAGGATCAAAGAGTAGACTGAACTGATACAAGCACAGACAGTCCTGCCCAGTTCATGTCATCCCAAATCTTACTGCAAGAGCTCTTATCCTGCCCTTTGAATTGTATCACCCGTATTCTTTATATCACTTCATTTGCTTCCTCCTCCTGGATCTTCCTGCCTTTCACATAAAGTATATTTGAACTATTGACAAGATAAAGAGAGGCTTCCCTGGGTTAGCAGACAGGTTCAATGCAGAAGTTAACAGACTTGATCCCTTTTGCAGAGGAGCTGAGATGTTCCTCGAATTCCAGAGCTTGTGTATGGGATCTTCACTACAGGGCTCAGCATGTATCAATCACTCAGCTGGTCTGTACAAGGCATTTTTCTCAAGTCCATAATCTCTCTTGTGGTTATATATGACCTTTCCACATCATCATATTTAAAAATGCAATATAAACAAATCCTTTTAAATCTTTATATTGTGCATATTGGAGCCTTTCTTGGACAGATCTTATAACTGAGGTCAAATCTGGGCACCTGAGTGACACCTGGTTCTCACAAGAAGCTCATGTGCATCTGAGCAACAAGGGCATATATTTGCAGGGCTGTTCTAGTCACATTTTACTGCCTCTGCTTCCTTTTCTTTTTTCAGTGTTCACGGTTGCAAGATCACTACTTCCATACAAATCATTCTGCATAAAATACTTTAAACAGGAGGCCAGTATTTTATGAG
>NW_010110063.1:171049-176606 GCF_000699245.1 Pterocles gutturalis | reverse complement strand
GCTGAACCGATGACATATTTAATCCTATGGTCAGTTATTAAACATGCACACTGTAAAACCAGCAGTCAGCCACTGGTGAGAAATACAGTGCTCTTAAAGCACCAGCCTTAAAGCAAACTAATGAAAACAGTATCTGTTGGGAGATACAGTTAAGAATCCAGACACACTGGATTTATTTTTGGCTCACCCAAATATACACAGGAAGCTTTTGCAAAGTGATTAGGGCTCATTAAACAAAACACTTAAGTTCATTCTTAAGTGTTTTATCTAATGGGGATAAACTTGTTTGTGCTTGCAGTTACTGTGCCAGAACAGTGCCGCAGAATTATATTACCTTCATCCTTAAGTCAAGAATGTTAATATTTCAGGATTGCAAGACCAAGTCCAGTGTTGATGCCACTCTTTGAGACATAGCAAAGATCAATATTATAAGAAGGGACCTCCGAAGAGAGCAGGACAAATAAGGCAAGCAGCAGTCTGCCTTTGACAGTGGTATTTACTTCTTTCTCATGAATAAAATGAACCTCCACTCCAGGCCAAAGCTGGCTTAAGCCCAGAATGTAGATCTTCACTTCATACAAATCTCTGCTATGCACTTACTGTCAGTGTCTGTTTTGGAGGTTAAATGGAAGTATGGAAAGAGAATGGATGTGGTTATTTCATATGAAAGCCACTTGTAAATTCTAAAGCTTCCAAGAACAAGTAAAAGCCTCAGTCTTGGCAATTATGCTTAATATGGGCACTGATGTTAAAGTTACCTCAGTTCTAATGCAGGAATTTCAATGTCAAGTGGAAAAGTATTATTCAGTAGTCAGTTTGCATTTCCTTTAATGCATCTGGTACAACCTTTAGAAATGCATTTCTCTCCCGTACAGTCAAAAATTTTTGACTTTACATTTAACTAGTAAGCTTATTTCCATTGTTTCTTATTTCTCTGAAAACAAAGCTTGTGCCACTGTGCTCTGATAATGTCCCAAAAAGCCAAGGCAAGGAGGTCTTAAAGATAGTAAGGTCTTTCAGGTTGTATGAAAAAATTGTTAAAAGAAAAGCTGCAGTATTAGCCCAAAAAAGCAAGCAATAGAAAACCATTTCTTCATGTCAAGGGTCTATCGGCAAGTAAATAGCACTGGCTCTGCCAGCATACTAGCAAACCTTATCATGCCTGCCCTAATTCTGCCCTACCTCATCTCAGGCACAAGGGTTGTTTGGACAGACTGCAAGTCGTCTGCTGTTTTTATGAAGCACACATGGGTACTAGGATAACATGAGCAAGATTTTTTTAAATTTGTGATTTGAAGTAAGATTTGAACAGATGTCTCTGGGGATGAGCATCCATTGTGCTACCCCACTACATGTTATATAGATCTCATGGGAAGGTGCATTTTGAGGGGGGAAGTCAAATCAATTTTTTTAATAGGATTTTAGACATAGGACAGACACCTCCTGTACCGCTTCCTTCTCCCCACTCCTTCCAGCAGAAAAACCTCTAACCCTGCCTCCCTGTCCCTCAACTTCGTTGCCTAGATAAAGTTAACAGAAAATGCTACACTTCATATTCCAGATTCAGGCCTGAACCTGACTCGTGTTTTACAGTTAAAACTGGGCCAGTTCTGCACACAATTGTGTGTATTTTGTAGTTCACACCATTCATCTTTGTGGGAGTGTGTAATACCTGGGTGTCAAGCTCCTACCTCAACACGTAAGCATTTAGTATTGGAGAACACTCAGGAGGGAATTTTTTTTTTTAAATAAATGACAGTTTGCATCACAAGCCCTAGGAAAAATGAGTAAAAAATTGTGTGGCCTTACACAGATGTTCAGGTTAATTGACATTTTGTCTATAAAATAGTTCAGTAGCTATTTTAGCTATTTTAGAGAACTGCTACAGCCTGCTGATGAAGGACATGCATAAAGTCTTTGAAGAAATTGCATTTAGAAAACCACTCAGGGGAAAGTATCCAAACAGAGGCAAAGCTGACTGGATAACCCTGTCTATTATGGGCACATTCACCCAGGGAGCACCTCTCCTGACATCCCATCACGGAGAACCAGCACACTCCATCCCCGCATGCTACAAATTTCCTACGAAGAGTTTGTTCAGCTGTTATCTCTGGTTTCCACAAAAGCTTGAAAGGAGACTGTTGAAAGCTAGTTCTGTTATCTGTGCTTTACACAGCCTGGTTGCTCAGCCTGCTTACCTATTCCTTCCTCTCTCAAAATAGAGCTCAAGTTGACATGAAAGTAGCATACCTTTTTCAGAGGGGATGCAGGATTGGTAAAGCATTGGGAAGGAATAAGGAAAGCTGAAATTACAATGAACTGGCTGTGTATTTGTGTTTGAAAGGCTTCAAGTAAAGACTAATTAATCCCATTGTTGATGCTAACATTGTTCTTTTTCAAGATTCACAATTCAGTGCTCCAAGCAAATTTACCTTTGATCTTTAGCTCAGAGAAGATGACTGAAGTTTGTATCATATGCATTTGTCAGCCCTTAGCCTCGTGTATAGACTGGGGCAGGGCAAGTGGACATGCTAAGTGTCACCATGGCAGAAGTGAAAGGGAACTAGAGAGTTCAGCTGCCAACAAGGGCAGAGCTCAGTATAGCTCCTATGACCCTTTTGCTTTGCTTTAGAATAGCTGCACAGAGCCCAGGAAAGTGGAGAGTCTGGCAGACCATGCAATGTGCAGCTTTGCACTTCCATCAGCCTTCAAGGCCTGCTCCCATTGCTGTGCTCACTTTGCTTTGCTATCTCCAATTAAAAGATTCTTCCTCCCTCACTTATCCCCTCCAAATAGGATTAACCCCATGTGCAAGATACAAAAGCTCCCACTTCACAGGCCTTCTTGATCCATCAAGTTGTCAAAAAATGAATGACTGAGCATCTGTCTGAAGCTCTGCAGGTCTCTCTTCACCTTTAGCTGACCCAACCTTGAGCAGCCCTTGCTCATCTGTTCCCTGTAAAGGGCACAGACACTGAATCCAGAAATCAGCTGTGGCCTGGTGACATCCTCTAATTCACTGACCATGGTCTTGAATTGCAAGCTGGGAGGTGTCGCCTTCCCCTGTCATTCAAGGAGCAGCTTTGGCACACAGGGCAGCCTAGTCCAGGAGTGCAAGGCTTAAGGGGGACAGGGAAGTGGACAAAGATATGTGCTGGAGAGATCGCAACAATCAGTAAGGCATGGAATATAAGCAAGAACTTAGGAAAAGCCAGGAGCACATGTTCTCCCATCATTGTGTGCCCAACACTGGCCTAACTCCAGAGAAATTCTAATAAAAAACCAGGTTAAACTCCTCAGGTTATGTAAACTTCTCTGCAAAACAGTGGAAATCCTTTTGATAAGGTGCTAGCTGTGGTAACAATTCCCAGCTTCTTTTTCTTACGATGATACTCAATATCTGTTCACAACCAAACCAGGGTGTTACAGCCCCTACAATCTTTAAATGAAGATATGCAAGTCTGAACTGCCATGAGCTTGGTGCACACCATGAGCTATCTGCCCAGGGTGCTTTGAGGGGTGGCTAAGGACAGGTTCCAGACAAATTCACAGCCCGCCATGCTGCTTAATGACAAACTAATACCAGTAAGCTGCCAGGTATGTGACATGCCCAGGTAGCCTGGTGCACACTGGTGTCAGCAGGTAGTGACACTAGGACAACCACTGTCTGGGTAACCAGTCCCAGGGTGTTCCCCAAAGGATGGCACATCCATCCTCTGCATGTCTCTGCAGCCATTGCTTTTAGACTTGAAAATGCACTTGAACCCTTTTGCTTTATGCCACAGATGCACCTTTTCAGAAGTTCTCATTTCAAGACCCAGATGAGAGCTTTCAGTGTCAAAACAAGCTCAGTTTGAAGGGACAATATTTTTCCTTTACTTTTGCACAGTGTATACCACTAAAAGCCATCACCTGCTTTGAAGGAAGCAACAGTCATAGATACAGTTAGCCAGAACAGGTCTTACCACAGCAGTATATAACCTTGCCTAGGCTTTCTGAACACTAGTACTCCCCCATTTTGGTTTAATGGTTGTCAGAGGAAAACTTTTCACAGAGCTTTGAAGGAAGCAATCCATACATACCACCCATTCCTGCAGCCTTGATCACACTAATCAGCACTCATTTATGTATGCAGAGAGTCACAAACAGGTGTCTGAATTGCTAGTTAGCAAAACAATAGGCTTATTGTACTGTATTGGGCATCCAGACTGGTGGTAGTGAGATTCCACTGCAGGAGTTTTGGATGTTTTAGGGGAGTTCTTACACCATGAGACCATAGATGATCTGATACGCCTAAACTCAAACCGGTATAAACTGCATTTGTGAGATCAGTGTACAAAGATGAGTGTACACTTCCAGAAAGCAGAATCTGGATTTGTGACATGTTTTTTGAGATGGTACGTTTCAGTCTAAGGGCTCAAAACCACAAGTGAATTACTGAACTACCACCTGTAAGGTAAACTGTCATCCCACATAGAAAGCCAACAGTTTAAGGCACAGCTACAAACAGAAGTCATAAGCTTGTATAGTGTTGTAGGTCCAAGAATTGTCTCAAGGTACAGTACAGCCCATGTTTCTAGTCACATTCAGCAGCCATAAGTCAGCCTCTGCGGCATTTACAGCCCTTTTCTTACATTCCCGCAGTGCCAGGAGAATGTAATGCATCACAGAATCACAGAATCACAGAATGTTAGAGATTGGAAGGGCCCTCGAAAGATCATCTAGTCCAATCCCCCTGCCGGAGCAGGACACCTAGATCAGATCACACAAGAACGCATCCAGGCGGGCTTTGAATGTCTCCAGAGAAGGAGACTCCACAACCTCTCTGGGCAGCCTGTTCCAGTGCTCTGTCACCCTCACTGTAAAGAAGTTTTTCCTCATACTCAAGCGGAACCTCCTATGTTCCAGCTTGAACCCATTGCCCCTTGTCCTATC
This sequence comes from Pterocles gutturalis, assembly GCF_000699245.1. Classification (NCBI taxonomy): domain Eukaryota; kingdom Metazoa; phylum Chordata; class Aves; order Pterocliformes; family Pteroclidae; genus Pterocles; species Pterocles gutturalis. Next base: position 171,671 of record NW_010110063.1, on the reverse strand, counting down.
ACTGGATGTCACAGAGAAGAGCCTGGCTCCATCCTCCTGACACTCACCCTTCACGTATTTATAAACATTAATTAGGTCACCCCTCAGTCTCCTCTTTTCCAGGCTAAAGAGACCCAGCTCCCTCAGCCTTTCCTCATAAGGGAGATGCTCCATTCCCTTAATCATCTTTGTGGCTCTGCGCATCAGATGACTTAAAGGTTATCTCAGCAAGATCTTGATCAAAGTCAGCTTCTAAAAATCCAGAAAATTCTTTCCGACTTGCTCTACAATACAGACAAACATGTCATGTGAGATCACTCAACCTCATGTGACATGAACATTGCTTTCACAGGTCACATCCCACCCACTGTGCTCCAAGCCCAAAAGACTAAGTCATTGATCTCTGCCCCACTGTCAGTATCCAAGGGCTCAGCTCGTTTTGCCTGTAAATTTTTTGAGTATCATCTACAGATATACTTACTGCAGCAGATACTCAGCTCTGGGCTCTTTCCAAGTCCATGGGCTCCTGTTGCCCATAAAGCTCAAGAATTTTGCTGCCTGGCCTTGCCCTGCCCACTGAGTGGTTGGAGTTTACTGCAGTTCCCTTTAGTCCCCCCAAACCATCTTGTATTTCAATGTTACC
>NW_010110063.1:83824-171018 GCF_000699245.1 Pterocles gutturalis | reverse complement strand
TTTCCCTACCTCTACTCCACCAGATCCTGGCCTTCACCTTTCTTCCTCCTTACAAGGTTCCCACACAAAGCAGGGAGCACTAGTAAGGCATGGTGAGCAGTGGTAGTTTTCGTCAGAGCCACTTTCAATTTTAGCATAAACTCCAGCACAAAAAACATGCTGTACTCAGGGATGTTGCTGCTGCAAACTGATTAGGGGAGTCCTGCATGGCTTGGGTCAAGCTCAAGCTGGGGCTTAAGGTCACCAACAGTAGCTGGGAACATGAGACTTCAGCCAACATCACAGCCACATTCCCTGCACTCAAGCGTTTTTTGTGAAAGCATAGGTTTGCAAGGAGTTATTGAAGGATTCTGACATTTGAAATATGGTAAGTCATCAGTAAGAGAAAAATATCTGAGTAGATCTGCAGAAATGGATAGTACTGTGTATGACCCAAGATGGTGGCACTGTGACCAGGGTGGCATTCAGCTGCCTAGTTAGATCTGCAATGGCTCAGGAAAAAAAAAACCATCAAAATAATGGCATTGAATGCACAGTTCTAGAAGAGCACTGGTATTAGCCTTGTCCATCCAGGACTGCTCTAGGTTTGTCCTCCTGTCTTGCAGAGGGAGAGGTCTGTGCTTATTTTCTGTCAAAAAGGCAGGACAAGGCAGAGATGAAATGTGAAGCTTCTTTGCAGAAATCAGCTAATTGGGGTCAAGCTAGAGGAGTTACAGAGATGATTATGGATTAATTTATCAAAGTGCAAAGGGCTGGCAAGTAAAAAACATCCAGGATGTCAAAGGACTGTCACAGATACACAGAACTTCCACTGTAGATGTGCTATCTTGGGGTGATTAACATAGGAGGAATCTGCTGCCAGGTTTGTAAACTGTCTGCTGCTTTACAGGCTCAGTCACTTACAGCCTCTGACAGACCTTGGTTCCATACATGCACTTAGAGATGCATTAGAAGACATTATAACACTGTAGATTTGCCCAGAGTTAGACCTTAAGCTGTGATCCCAGCTCTGGGGAAATTGCATTTTGAGCCAAGCTGAATAAACACAGCATGAAGAATATAGCACTTTGGAAATGGATTTATTGATGGTGAGGAAACAGGACTGCTTTAAAAGATTGGATTGAAAGAAGGATAGATACATAGGACAGGGCTTAGTAGACAAGATCTTTCACTAGTCTGGTTCTCAAGTGTACCACTACTACAAGTCATGCTTTTATACTCCCTGGAAGCTTATACCTAAAGCTGTAAAGGCTTTAAAATCCAGATGAAAATTCAAACTCATGAAAAAAATCCCATCAATAACAATATAATAGGCAAGGCCCTTGCAGCTTTTAGCTCAGCTCTGATGCCACTTCCCCTGGATATCTGTGCACTCTACAAAAGCACAGTCTCATGCTGGGATGCAACAAGTTGTTCTGTTGACACTGGACAGGCTTCAGTAGGGAGGGATTTTGATCAATTCAGTACTGCCTTGCCAACCTTATAGAAACTGGGCACTTCCAGGGAGATGAAACACAGAGCAGGCTTCATCTGAAAAGGGCTTCTACAAGTGGTACACGCACTAAATCCTGCAGGATACCATGATTTCCCTGCAACTACCTGCATTTCTTGGAGAAAATTGCAAACTGAGGAACAGTAATTTTGAAGAGCATTAATTTTGCAGAGCTGAAGACAGAACTACATCCTGCTCCTGTTTAATAGGGAGGTGGGGGCTTGCCATTCCCTGCACCAGAACACAATCCAGATCCTCAGCCCCTGATGTCTTTGATTTTTCACTACCTGCCTTGAGCACACTTTGGAAGCACAATGATTAAGTGATACTCTTATCTGTGGTGCAGAGGGATGAAGGGAAGGCATCTAAGGATCTAAGTCCTATTGATGTGAACACCTAAATCCTTCAGACAGCTTTAAAAAGAAACTGAAGTCTAAATACCTAGTTATTCAGTCCTGGAGTACAGGCTGAAATCACAAGGGGGTTCGTTTCCATCCTTGTGGTCTTTCTGCTAGACCACACTGCCTCCCAGTTAATTAATTCTATTGATCTGTTTGTTTTTATCAGCCTTTCCACACTCAGCAGTTATTTAGGACTTACATGGGTAATGCATTTTCCAGTTAAATTGATCCTACTTTTTATATCCTTTCATGCACTTACTTGAAATTTCCCTGCCAAGTGTTTTAATGTTTAAGTTGAATGTTGATTTGTTGATTTGTATTATTTAAAATACCCTTCAAGAGGGGAAAATCTGTGTACCAGAGTAACTAATAAAATGGGCTCTTTAGACCTGATTAATGACCGGCAAGGGTAAAGCACTTCCCTCCAGCAAAATAAGCAAAACAACCCAGACCATTACATCTACTAGTACCTGCTGAGAATGAATCCAATTTGCTTCCATAGGGCCCTAATAAAGACCCTATCTACCTTCCTGCTCCTTTTCCAAAGATACTCAATTTCGTATCTAACCAACTGAGGTCAATGAATTTATACTTTGAGTGGTATGTCATGGTGGCTGTTCCAGAAACCAGTGTACCCTGCCTACGTGGAGCCAAGACACTCCTAACCGCCAGGCTGAAAGCAAGTGGCTTTGTGCACAGCGGTTGCATTGGCCTGTAGTTGAATCATTATCAGCTTGAAGTAATGAATTCTGTCTCCATTAGCAATAACTTACTCCTAATGGTGGCTGTTGTGAGAAGTCTTCACACTTATTTAACAGGGGAGTATTCAAGGGCTTTGAAATACAGGGTAACTTGGTGTGGGTGATTTGGTTTGGAGCTTCAGCTGGTGGGTTTCATTAGCTTAACTACAGCTATTGCTAGCAGGTACATTATGAACCTCTGGAGAGAGGGAAAGCAAAGGAGAGATGGGAGTTCAGTCTCATATTTACACCAAAAGCAAAATGAAGAGATTAAACTACTGTCATGCTTCAGGGAGAGGCCTTTCTACAATTTGTGCTTATTCATGCATATTAGGGTGGATACAAATGTATTTAGGTGGCATTGAGCAAAGGTTGGACTCAATGTGGAAGTCACTTGATTTTAAGTTAAGCAAAAAAATCCCTTTTGCTTTAGACCTCAAGCATCCCTTCTCACAGAAGGACTATTTAATCATGGTCTTTATGCCCCATAGCTTAGGGACTGCCCATCTGTTTAACCAGCCTCAGTCAGTCCTGTCTACATACAGCCACAGTAAGTCCTGGGTAGGACTAAACAGTTTTGGAAGTAACTGTGGGCAGCTGCCATTCATAAGCATGTTTAGAGGCAGATCATACTGTCATTCAGTGATGCTCCTCTGTAGACAGTAAGATGGGAAACAACTTACAGGTAGTTTGAAGTCTAACCATTTCAAACATATTACTCTCTGCTCAGTGGGAGGGAGTCTTCCAAGGTGACTGACTTGCCCTTGTTTGGTTATTTATGCTCTGCCTTGTGTCCTGGTCCTCTGCTATTTTTTAAATCCAGTGATCCTGAAACAGTCTCAGGCTGATGTTAACTCCTTCTAGCCTTTGACTCCTGGGTTCTAATGGCCAACCTGAAACAGCACCAGGTTTTAGAACAATATTAGGTCAGTTGCTACAACAACTGCTTGGAAGTGGTCACCTCTTCACTTCAAGAAACCACAGTGCAGCTCATATACAGACATAATAGCATAGCTCCCTGGCTGTACCTTGTATGGAGCTAATTCAGGAAAGGAATATTCAGGATGACAAGATTGACAGCATGTCAGAGCATTGCAGTCCACAGCAGCACCTTTCTCTGAACAGCACTGACATCTGTCTCCAAGAAAGTAGCATTAGAAGAAGCCTGTCCCCAGACTGTACATATCAGCATGCATAAATAAATCCCATGAATACAAGCTTTGTCAATCTTCTTGACAAAGATCACAGCCTTTAGATAAGGAGCCCAGCCAAAAGCACATTTCAATTCCTTTCTTCATCATTAAACTTGATAGCTCAGTGGTAGGCAGCTATTCAATAAGATTAAGACTTGAAGAAAAACAAAACTCACACAATGACCACAATACTTTCCTCCCCCCCACTTTATATAAACATTTTTCAGTTCAGTTTACAGTAAGTGAACAGCAGTGATGCACAGAAGTGTGACCTCCAATGGAGAAAAAAATCTCTAGTTCATTTACAATGAAATCTATTATCTCAAGTTGTTCAGGTTCAGGGAAGATTCTTGCCAGGACTACCTGTGAACAAAAAGCAGTTATTCACAATAGTTTATCAGGTGGGATATCTTTTAAACTTAAATGAGTTTCCAGATATTTTCATGACTTCATCTCCCTGGGTCTTATACAGAATGTGGGACTGGATGTAACTGCTCTCATTCTGGCCAGGACTCAAACTAAGCCTGACATTTTGATGAGCTTCCTGAGCGGTAGACAATTGGCAAGTCTTAGAAAAACATTTACTGGCCAGAGATAAGAAATCATTTCAAACCTCAGATAACTACCTCTGTTAGTGGGTTTGAGTCATTGACATACCAAATATTTATTTATAAATGCAGAATAAGTAGGATCAAGGGCACCTTGCTGCCAGGTCATTAACAGCAGCAACTGCGAAGCAGTACAGATACACAGTGTAGGGACTCATCTGTCTAATTTTAGACACCTACAAAGTTAACTGGGGAGGGCAAACACATCTGGCCTGCTTTGGAGGTCTGTGTCTGATTAAGACGAACTGTTCCACAGCAGAGATTTCTCCAGAGATAGCTACAAGGAATCCCAATATTAGATCTAATGAGCTGTCATACCAGATGAATCCACCTCTGCAAATTAAAATCTCCCTCCAAAAGGATCTTCCAGTACATAGCTTTGTATTTTTAGTCTGATCTATAATGTGCACCAGCAGGTACACTGCTGTTAGTGCCTCTTTATGAAAACATACATTTTCATAAGGCAAAGACAACTCCCTTGCAGCACAGTCAGTTATAGGTCACCTCCCCACCCATTTCAGGGAAGCTTTACTGACTGCTTCATCTCTCATTACAAAGTCTCTGCTTCAGCCAGGGCAGCCAGTGCAATACAACTGTGCAGTGGCAACCACAGAGCTGGACGAGAGAGGATGCTCAAACAACTTCATTGCAAACTTCCTAGGGCCTGACAGCACATGTGTCAGCAATCATCTTGGTGCATATATCCTAGAAGGGACAAATGCATAAGGGACCTCAAATAGAATCCCAGCCACATGGAAGTCAGCTGCTTAGTACAAGACACATTTGTCCCATTGTCGTCTCTTCCAAATATACTACCTCCAAATTGTATTGGAGCATCAGCCACTGCAAACAGACCTCTCTGGAATCACATGAGCTATTGTGAAGAGCTTTCTCATCTGAAGCCTCAGTGTGCATAATTAGTAAACAGAGCTGATTGCTCTGTAAATCTAGAACTTTTTTCCTCAAATTTTAGCATGGCTTTCATTGCAATATTTTACATGCTAGTGGAATTTTCCTGTGCTGGATGTACAGCTATGAACTGAAGATACAGCAAAAGGTGGGACACTCCACTCCATGGAGGAATTCATGAGCTGAGGGTAGATGATGGGCACTCACAAAGCAGTAGAGCACAACTTTCAGCTACTGATTAACAAAATCAGAAGTCAAGGATGTCTGTTTTGTCAAAGTTTCACTTTAAACAGAGGAGCTCTGTCTTCTCTGTGCAGTTCAGTCATCTAAGGTGTAAGTGCAAATACAAGGCCTGTGAGAAATACAGCAAGAGGCCCACCCATTTCAGTGCTGTGCTCTAGTTGCCATATTTTGACACATCCAGAAGTGTGAGGTGGAGTTACATGACACCAGCAAGCCTATCCCAATGCACAAATGTCATCTTCAGAGCTAAAACCTGGGGTAGACCCAGGCCCACTGGAAGATATTCAACAGTAATTAGAATTTTCTAAAAAGGCCTGTTCTCATCACTTTCCAGGTGAGTCACCCAGGGTCACAGTCACTAGGACAGCTGGGCTGCCTGCAGGACCATTTCAATAGACCATATTCTATCCTAAAACCCAGTTTTAGCAACCACTGCTTTTTAATAGGTGTGCACCTCACAAACCACAAGAGTCAACACAGCTATCTCTAGAAGATAACACCTAACATGACCTGGATTACATTATGTTTACTTAGTGCTAAGTCACAGTGGAAAGAGAACAGTATGTGCACAACAGTGACCAATGCTGCTCTTAATGCAGGTGGCAGAGCACCAAACAGCTGCTAATGCCACAAAGGCAGCACATCACCTCTGTGTGTACAAGTCCACTGATTAAACACATCTCATTTCTTACTACTGGCTCTTTGATATCTAGTGGGTACCTTGCCTGAACAGAGCTGTTTAGCACACCTTTAATGTTCCAGGATGCTAGTCTTACTAATGTTCAGCTCATGCACCAGTCCTGGAAGGCACTATGCAACTCAAGTGGCATAAACACTGAGTGTGTTGTGTTGTGATGTCCACTCCTTACTGGCAAGTCAGATGCAGAAGTCCCTTCTGCCTTTATTGGATTAGACCTTCTGAAAAGAATCTCAGTGGCTATCACTGGAGCTTAATTGGGAACTAGGCAAGAGAAGCTGCTTCTCCATGCAGTACTTTGGAATTTCTTCATTGATTATTTTTGCCAGAGCCCTGCACTTTAAGCTTCTCTGCACATCTCCATGCTCCTGAAATGTTGTTCAAGTTGATGCTTATTAATAGTCCTTAAAGTCTTCTGGAATAAAATCTTTCCTAATTAGTAATGTTGGAGTGCCTTTTCCATTATTCATTAGAAAGAAGATATTGGTTGGTCCTTTGCAGAATCTTCCAGAGAGCAGAGTTATTGAGGTTACTCTGATACAGTTCAAGTGTCTCCAGCTGCAGCTGTAAATTTCCACTCAGATTTTCTGCCATTCCTCTTCCTCAGACAATCATGTGCTCTGGCTGCTAATCTTCCCTGCACATTCCCTCTTGTGTACTGCCCACTGACTACATGGGCACTGCACACGCTTCCAGAGCCACATACATAAACCAAAGCACAAGTCCTTCCACACATGCAACATGCCAGTGCTCACTCAAATACAAATATTTTCACACCAGTGAGTAGCCTGGCATGTCCTTGCATTTTGCCTTTGGAAGCACTTTGCAGTGAGACACAGTAAACACCGATTTGTACATTCAGGAATCAACATCCCTACACTCAACATTTAACATATCTAAAGACATTACTCTATTGCTCTGGAAATCTTTTATCAGGTAACAGGTGTTTTGCCATGGGACAAGGCATTAGAAAAGAATTAAGGATGGGAACAAGAAACACCAGACTGCAACCAGCAAAAATAAAGTCTTTAGGCTAATTCCCTAAATTCCCACCCCCTAATTCCTAATTAGGCAATTAACTAATTCCCATTCCATTGCTGAATAGGACAGCATTATCATCCTCCTTTGTGCTAAAAATACTAATTGATCTGAGAAGTACTCAGTGTTCTTAACATGCAGAGAATACGGTGGTGGGGAAAAAATGTTTCTTCTCTCAGCTCATGTATTATGCATTCAGACAAGTCAGGTGAAGAGAGGTAAGAGAAAAGATGGAGGAGAGGATTAGAAATGTAGGAAAATAGCTCTCCTGGCAGAGGTGAATAAATTAGTTTTGATATATTCAGTCTTCTGCTTCCAACCTATTGGTAGAAGCAATACACAGGAATAAGAAATACAGACAGTGGCCATGAGCACCATTATGCTATCTGCCTATTAGTCAGATAATATTTAAGGTAAGATTTTGACTCACAGAAAAGCAGCACTGAGGCAAAAAGGATATTTAAAAGGCATTGCATTTTTTTTGCCTCAAATGCATGGGAATCTTCTGCCATCTTCCATTTCATCCATTGCATCACAGTGCAACCCTGCACAGAGCTAGGATCTCGAAGCACTCAAGAACTATTTAGTTGAAGGACATCAGGAGCCTTTCACCACCAAACTAATCTTTTACCAGAGAAACAGCCTCTTGGAAGGCATTGAACACAAGCAAATCCCTGGAAGATAATGACAAGGGAGAGTCTCCTCCTGAACCCCTAAACAACAGCAAGTAAATCTGCTACAGCAGCCTCCCAGCACCTTTTCACTGGAGGAGGCAGATTTCCAGTTTGATGGCCTGCCCTTGGGCTCCTAGGATCTTGTCTGAAATCCATCAGGGTCAACTGAACTGATCAGGAATTAATAAAGTGCTTCACTGCCCTTGGAAAGTGATAGTTTGTTAAAATGAAGGCAGATGTCCAAAATGCACCTGTTTGACAGCTGCTTTCACTAGCATTGTGGAGGGGTTTGTGGTTTGCTGCTCAGCATCTAGCTACTGTCACTCTTCTCCTATAGGGAGCTTGGCCACTTGATGCTGGCTGCTCTTGTACCCAATGCAGATGCTGAAAATAGCCTGGAGTCAATTAACTGAAGTCCTTCAGCACTTCCCTGGAGCAAAGGGCCCAGTCAGTCACTAGCATCCTCTGCTTGTCATGTAATTACCAAAGAACTTCTCCCCTTAGGCTTCCTCATTTCCCACAAACATGTAGTTTTCCATGTAATCGTGGAAGTAGGGCAGTTTCTTGACCTTGCCTCAACACTGTGGGATTTACTGAGCTACACATACACTCAAAACTTCTTTTGCGGTCCTCAGTTACTCCTTGGTTGAACAAAACTCATTGAAATCCATATATGTTTTGACTGAGCAAGAACAAAGGAGTGCAGAATACATTTAAAAGAAATTAAAATTGTTTCTCTGCCACAGGCTAAAAAAATCCCCCTTCCCCTGGGCTCTGAGTTTGGTTTGTATTTCAATAAAAATAAATCAAAGTGGACGGATTAGTGGTGTTTTGAAATGCAAATACTTTGAAAACATTAAAGGACAAATAACAAGGTAGCATGCTCAGTTTATTTTTGGTTATTATTTTTATTAACCCTTTGTTCTTAAATGATCATATGTATCCTATGTGCCTGATGGAAGATTTTGCTCTCTGCAATAATCCAGCCGCAAGTAACACAGCGTGTGTTTCTTCTGCAATATTTCCTTACTGATGAACAACACAAAGCAGCTATTTGAAATACCTGTGTAATTTACATCTTCATCCTGAGGCACATCCTAAAGTCTCTGAAAGCTACTAGGTTGTTTTCACTGAACCTGATACAAGTAAACAGCAGCAAACTGTTTTTCAAGTGATACAGGCACTGGGTTTTGAGGCCTTGTTTCTGATCTCACTTAAACAAGTAGAAGCCAAGAGAAGCACCTGAGTCAGTGGTGGGGTTACCTCAGCACAAGACTTCAACCAGACCCAGACAGTTCTAAGAGGCAGGGGGCCCATTCATAAAAAATAAGGCAGCATTGTCATTCCAAGTTAATGGACAATGAAGAGACAGTACACAAAATACTTGTAGAGACTGCTTGGGACACACTGCCCTAAGCTCAGCAGAAGTACAGGAGAAGAGCTATGACCTTTATGAGTTTCCTCACGAAGCAATTTTACACAAACATTTCACATTTTAGTTACATCTGAGGCAGCTACAGCCCTGAATACCCCTCTGATGCTGCTACCAGAAGCCTGCTATCGCCCAAGGACAGGTCTCCCCACACAGGGCATCGAGTGCAGGAATTGTCGTCTTGACTGTGACACCAGCCTCCAACCCACAGCAGATCTCCATCCTCCACTGCAAAGGTCTCAACACACACGAAGCAAATCCACAACATCTTCTACTTGAACACAACTGAGACAAACATGATGGGGTTTTTTTTGTGTGGAAAACTGAGCAAATAAAACCTTCGGGCTGTTTGCTTTTATTTCTTCAAATAGCTTTTTTTCTAAGGACTAGAGGAATGCTTTCTTTGCACTGGATCATAAGATTTTATGAAAGCCAAGCAAAGAGAAGGAAGAGAGCCAAAAAGGCTTTCCATGTGCCTAAGTGCTGAGAACCAAAGATTTTTCTAAATTCCTTAGAGCACTCTGTGTTCATCCCAAGATAATTTCACACCAGTAATAGAGGGAGAGCTTTAAGCCAAAGTACAGCTCCAGCTTCAAATTCTTCCAGACCTGAGAGATTTTTAGAGCCTGGCTTTGGGATCCAGTCTCGCCTGGGAGATGGATTTTTCACAAATTGCAGACCTAGATTAAGTGTTGAAATTAGTTTGAGGCTGTTCAGCAATAGAAATTTGTCTGGTATCATCTGCAGCTGCTCCAAGGAAGCTGACAATCTTCAGTAAGCTGTTCTAAGAGACTTATTTCACAGAATATTTGAAATGCTTCAGAGAGAAGAGCAATCGTTTGTGTAGAGATTAAAGTTATGAATTCAGATCTAAGGAGGGAGAATCATCAGAAAAATGAACTTGGAGTCACCAATTGCCCAAACTTGGGATATTCTGTCCTGGGAAATTCCAAATGAACATGCATTTTAAACAGGGGGATATGTATTACTATGTTGATCTAACAAAGTGTATTAAATCTCCCTACGAAGTGTGCCTGGGGTAGATAAAACGTCATTGCTTCTCCTACTGCTGTTTACTGTTGCCAGAGAAGCACAGAAAGTGATGTGTTTCTGTTGGTATAACAAGAAGGAATTCAGCCCACAAAGAATGTGCCACCTACACACCCACTGGCTTAATTTGTTCCTAAATATAAAGGACAGTCACCAGACTCGCATTGTATAGTCACCATCACTGCAGCCTCCTTTCACAAAGCCAAAGAGTGGTGGAAGGCATTTTCAGTATTCCAGTCTGCCTTCCAGGAATTACTTTGTTAGATCAAACAACAAAGTCCTATAGGATGAGGACTAAGTGCTCTATACCACCTTCAGTCTGATGGGGAATAGCCATTTAGGCAGTTCTTAAGTTATTTTTTAAGACCCTGTTTGCATACTTAGAACATATATCTGCACACCTGAAGCTTGTTATGCAGTACCATTTTTTCTAACATAAGTTAAATTTATGTAGAAGTTGAAAATATTAAACTTGTCATGGTATTGTCTTTATTAGCTATAGAGACAGACTGGCATTTGCAGGTGCCAAGACCCTTGCTTCAAGTAACCACAGGCAGTACATTCACTGAAATAAAGGTGCCGTTCAAAAGCTGAAAACCATGTATTTCACATCTATAGATGCTCTCCTTATGTGCCACATCCCAGAAGTGGCATTGAATACTTTGTTAGTTAAAGTTCAGAAATATGCTGTTTACTACACTTTCTAGGAGGCACTGTCACCCTGTATCTAAACACTGAATTTAGAAATGCAGCTACAAAGTTTAAATGCAACTCAAAGGCCAAATCAGGGCTTTGCTCCATACAACAGCACATCGAGAAGCCAGCCTCTGCCAGTACTCCCAGCACTCAGCTCTGCACCAGAGCAAGGCCCTTTAACTTCACCTGGAGGATGCACCAAAGCAGCATTTTTAACAAGCAAAGCACATTTTACAAGTTGTTCTGGTATGCTATGGACTTGAATCTCCTCCTTTCCTTTTACATGTCTTTAAGTGGTGTTTAACACAGCTGTGCTAAGCTGGGCGCAATCCATCTATCACAAACAACATACTGACATTGAAGCGCAGCCCTCAAGAATTAAATGTGTGCATCATGACAGCTTGCACTGGAGAATGAGAATGAGCTGCAATTAGAGGAGCCTCTATCCTCTGCAACTGGAGCATAACAGGGAATGTGTAACACTGAAGTACAATTGCATTTTGTAATCTCTTTTCACAGATGTAAATACCAGACTGTCACAAATATTGTCCAGTAGTTTAATATACCGACAAGGTTGAGATGATTAATACATTTTATAACATGTATGTTTAATCCATTACCTTTTAGGATAATGCAGCATCCCAAGCAGCAGCAGTTACTATGGCACATAGGATACTTTCTGAACACTAAAACTTTTGGGAAGCAGTCCCAGTAGCTTTTTCTTTCCAAATGTATTTCCTCTTTATGAATTCAGCAGAGAGTATCACTTGCCCAGTTTCAGCAAAACTGCAGCCAGATGTCAGCTTTGATCTCATCACCACATAACAAGGACAGATAAAGGACAAATAGGTTACACTGCACTTCAGCAATAGGAAGAATTACTTCCCTGTTTCTTGCAGCACCATCTGGGTTTGGCAAAGTTAATTCTCATCCATGTCAAGAGTTCATTCAAGGAAATAATTTTGTTTTCCAAATGCTATTCCTTCCTGTTTCTTCTGGATACGCAATGCCTGATCCCTTGACCTACTCCTTCTGTCCTCATTATTCACACTTCAAGTATCTTAAAACAAAAAGTACTGCAGACAACCACTAGAATTAGTGGAAGGCATTTAAAGCACATTTTTAATATGTAAAGTAACATGCTGTGATGTATTTCTCATCAAGACTGAAATGAGAGGAGAGGCTCATAACTCCCTAGTCAGAACTACAGGCCAGGAAAATCAGGATCCTGGAGTTCTAGTCTGTTTTCTGATAGATGCCAGACACCTGGCAGACCTCAGCCTCCCTCCCACCGAGTGGAGCGAGCCACACACTGCCTCTTAACACCTCAAAGGCAGAAATTGCCTGGCAGCACTTGAAGATCAAGCACTACAGAAACACAAAGCGTGACTACTTCACCAGACATAGCCCAAGCTTCAAAGAAAACAGGTCACAACCACTCCATCCACCTACTTCTTAGCCACCTCCATCAAGAGGACAGTGGGTCACCAAAATCCATCTTATGCGTACACCACATTTCAGAATCTCCAAAGCCAAAAGGTTTCAACCACCTGTCATCTCATCACGCTCATGTCCCCAGAGTTACCTTTCTCTTGATAGCTGCCTCCCCACAGCTGAGCAGTGTGTGTAGTACAGCAACACATCCTCCCACAGCACCTCCTGCAGCAGCTCAGCTTGTTGATACAAACAGCCCTGGGCCACCTTGCTGGCTTATGTACTGGCTGTAGGGTGGAGCTGGGGGCAGGTAGTTCCCTTAAAGGGCCCGTTACATAGTGGGAAACTTTCCTTGTTTCACTAGGGTCATGGGTCCTTGCAACCAGCCCCTTCAAAAATATTTTGCTACTGGCAGAAAATTTTGTTTTTTAAAAAAATATTTTAAGAAAATTATATGGAAATTGATTTCCCATTCATATGATTTTTAAATGGAGGGATGTTTGGGTTTTATAAATATCTCTCTTGGTCATAGCAAGATCTTATTTCTGGATGACTTAACCAATTGTTATAGATTGTATTTATTTTATTTTCACTTTCATATCTCAATTTTTTTGTTTCAAAATCTACAACACACTGATGTCTAGATGATATGTCATATCATGTCAAATAGATATTAAATGATCTCATACTAAGCACATAGTAGGCATGACAGATAATAATATAATTTTTCATCAAATTTATTGCAAAAATCTTTAAGGACAGCTGCTAATTAGCAGAATCTAAACCATCTTATTTTTTACATCAAAGTGTCCCCTTTTTGAGTTTTTAATGAAATAGCTTAACACTTTGAAGAAGAAGTATATTAATTAGAGAAAAAAATGTCAGTGTTTGCGGATTAGCCTGCGATTTTTTCTTTTAGTACAATTCTAAGGACTTCTCATTTCACTGGAAATGCTGACATATCAACATTTCCAGGGAAATAGAATTCAAAGTTTCAAGTTGCTCTCCTAACTTATTGTAACTTACTCCACTTGTTGCTCCATTCTTATCGGTTCCAGACATTAAAGGATTTCATCTGCAAAATGTGAGTGACAACCATGTTTCCTGCGCTGTCATTTCTGCCAGGTACCCAACAGGTTTATTGAACAGTTATCATGTCATTGCATAAACACTTAAAATACCACATTCTCTGACATGTTGCATCTCACTGCAGCAGTTAGAATAAATGGAGAGAAGACAGCAATCAGACAAATCTAAAGTTACATTCCCCCAAATGGATCACATGTCTGGGGTACTTGGCAAGGTGCAAAGATCATGTTTGTGGTTCCTGGAGATCTGTAGGAGTCCCACTGCTGAGAACTTGACCCAATGCATTTTATGTTGTTGGAGACATATGTTTCCTTTCTCCTGCTGTGAGCTTGATGGCGTGGTGTGGTTTTGCATCTTTTCTGTCTTTCACTTGCTGTCACAAGGAATATCTACAATAGCTTCGAAAGTGTACCTCATTCTGCTGTAGGCATGTGTGTGAGAGCACCAGAACCCAATGGGAAATCACAAATCTTATCAGGGTGGGGGAGAAAAGGTCCTCTACAGATATTTTAAACACATGTATTAAGGATGTCAATACACACACAGAGGTGCCAGACCTGAAACCGATTCGGACAGTGCTGTGAGGTTTCCCCTTAAGGTGCAGGAGTTTTGAGAGATGAGATGATATAAAGCAGCTTAGGATTTTAGGTGAATGGACAGCAATGTGTTAAATGTTTGACCCAGACATAGTTCTATAATATTTGATATGGCTGTGCTGTATAGGGCAGGGAAATTACAATGAGAAAGTGAGCTTGCCTCTGTAGTCATGGGAGGGTTTTTAGCACTGAAGTTGTGTTTGATCTCACTTCTACTGATGTTAACTGCTTTTATAGGTCATTTCATTATTGCCTCATTGTAGAAGACTGGATTCATTAATATGCAGCAGCTAAAATCCTTTGCATTTTAAAATGCTAATTTTTAGGTGTCCATATGGCAATAAAATCAGGCTTTGAGCCATCCATCCATATCTTTATATGTCTGTCTATATAGAAAATAATTTTGTGGTCTAGTGAGTAGGGCAGTGAACTGGGAGTTGAAACTGGGTCTGTTCCTGTGTCTGCCATTGACTTTGGGAACAGGAACATGAACGCATTGTTATGGGGTAGACTTAGCTGTGAACTTCCCATATGCCATCTACTCTTGAGTGATGGTCCCAAAAATAAACTTCTATCCTACAGAAAAGCAAAGGAATTCAACTCTGTAATGAAAAGAAGAGGCTTCCCTTAGGTGTTCAATGAGAGGGGCCACAGCTGACCATCGTCTGAGTTACAGCCCTGGGCTGGCTGTTCCACTGGAGTTTCACATCCCCAGTTGTAGGTTTTTAATGTGGCTACTGCATTTCTCTGCTTTTTGGAAAAGCAGTGTTGAATCTCTGTGCATCCCTTCTCTTTCTGTCTCTTGTATTTGCACTGCTAAGCCTTTCGCCAGGCTAAAATCTCTCACTGCATGTAAGCGTAGGGGGTGAGGGGAATGAAGTAGGCTTGGGAGTATGTAGGCTATTCCAGGGATCCTGAGTGCTGCCATATACAAGTTATAAGAATAGTGAATGCCATCTCTGACATTTAGAAGAAGGGTATTTCCTTGTGATTAGGTAAGGAAATTTATAGCATCTTCAGGATGGACCTGTATAGGCAAATGCAGATGCAGCATCTTTATTGTTTTTCCTTAGCTCTTATTCCTGAATTTCTACTCCTCTGTGTTCATTTTCTTGTGGTATTTTCCCTGTTGGATTTTAAATTTGTTTTCAAACAGATAAATTAGGATGTACTTTCTTTAGCTGAATACATTGGATGACACTGGAACTGCTCTACCTGGTGAGATTGAAACAGCACGTTTCAGCTGAAATGCTGAAGATAGTTCCTGTTGGGATAGCTTAATTGCATTTCTGATAATTGTCTTTCTATCTAAGTATTATTCATTTTGCTTTAGCAAAGTTGCTCTAAGTCAAAACCTGCCAAATTAGTATTTCTAAATTCTGCCTTTCATCTCTGTCCCTGACGCTTATTTAGCCCCAGGTTGGAAGAGACAGAAAGATCTAAGTTTGTAGCTCTTCTCAGAAGGAGTTAGTGAATCATACGCCATTTGTACAGGTTTGCGTTCAAAGAACATCACTAAAGCTGGCCCCTGCTCCCAGGGAGAAATGGACCCATCTGTTCCACTCCTTGCAGAAATGTTTCTTAGAAAATGGTAAACTTGTAATATTCCACCCTGAATCGCCAACCTGTAAATTACTTTTCCTGCTGTAGGAAACATTTTGCCATGGGCAGAGAACATGGGCTGTGTAGCCTGCAAAAGGCTATTTTTGCATCACTGATATCTCTGAAAGCAGTTTGAGGCTAATCAGTGATTAAAGATCGGTCAACGTGTACTGGCTAAATGAGTGGATGTTTTTGTCTCATCTGAAGTACCCTTCTAAACTGAAGCCCTATTCAACAGAAAAGGCTTCTCTTCCTGGGAAAACAAATTAATAAGAATTTTCGTCCTCTCATTATTTAAGTCTCTTTTCCCCAAAACAAAAACACTATCTGCAACTGCTGCAGCCAAGAAATGACATGAATAATTCATTCTAATTTCACACCATTTAAGCTACTTTAGTAGCTTCTAATTAACATGTGTAGATTATTTAAGGACAAGAAAATTGGTTTTAAATGCAGGTAAAAGTAAGCTGACTATCCCCATGTATTATGTGATTTGTTGCCTTCTCAAAACCCAGCTGTGCTGATGAATTTCCCAGGGTCATAGCAGCTGAAGACAAAAGCTTATCTTTTCAAGAGTGGGCTAATGGCATCACTGCAGATACCATGAAATGTCTAGGATACCATGCAGACCAGAATTTTTAAAGTACAGTATTTAACTGCTATTTCACCAGCCTGCTATTGCAGCAGAGATATTAACAGTTACACACGCTAACACATTCTCTGTCATTCCCATGTTGCTTTGGAGTTGGGAATTAATTTTGTGTTCTCCTCCTTTGTCACCAGGACAACATGAGGAGAACAAATCAAAGCAAGCTTTGTAGAACACAGCCCCTGTAAACTGGTATTGCAAAGCAAGCTTCATAGAACAGTCCCTGTAAATAGGTATTGCAACTGGCCTTTGCAATTCAACCCACTCATTTTTGTGTGCTCCTAATTTTTTTTCCTCTTTTATCTGAGAGTCAAGAGTCAGTTCATCAGAACAAAACACTGCCTTCCCAGGCAACTTGCGGCATCTACAATATCTGTCACGATGATATGGTGAGGACAGACCTGACTGCCAGAAGGTCTTAAATCCCCTTTTTCCAGACCTTGTAGAGTAGACAGTCTGAGGCAGCTTTTGGCTGGGATGCTCTCTGGAAACCATTTGTCAGGAACTACTTGCAATGCAATGGCGAGTTTCTCAACCTGCCTTTCTCTTCCCATCTTTGAGGCTGGCTGGGAAATACGCCTATATTTCTAATTCCTGTTTACCTGAAAGCAGCTGCCTGAACTTGGAGATCAAACCAGAACTGCTGCACTGAGCCAGAAGCCCACTGTTCCCTGAGAACAGGCAGCTGCCCAAAGCAGTGATATTGAAGCACAGCCCAGCACTGCATCCTGCTAACAGTTTACAAGCACGACACAAGCACCTAAATGTCCTAGTGAGAATTATCAGTGCTCTCAGATAATACCATGCTTAGGGATTACAGCCCAACACTTCTAAATGTTTTTGCCAACAAAATGCTCTTATAACACTTGGGTTTTACACTCCTCCTCTATGCAACGTCCTCTGGGGTGTGTGTTCTGCTGTTTTCCAGTTGTGCTTCTTGCCCTGTATGTGTGATTACCACGCTTGCGCAGCGGCTGGGCCACAGGTATAGCGGGAGTCACAATACTGCAACATTTGTGAAGGGATCTGCCTTCTGCTTGAAAACCTGGGCCTTTTAGGCTGTTTTGTGCTTTCACACACAGAAGGGGACATATCCATCCTTTGTTTATAATAGAAACCTGCATGCAAACCCTTTGTCAAGACTCATTTTGGAGACTGCAGAAAGAGCTAGACCACCTAGAGCCCTCGCTGAAAAGAGATAAATCACAATTTGGGAGCAATTCTTTCTTCCCCATGGAGAATGGGCTCTTGAATAGGTAGCACAGAAATGGACATCTGCACGAGAGGTGAGAAGACTCATGCACAGAGCTCCTGTGGTTGGTATCTCTCTGCTGTGAGCAAGTCTGTGTAGACACATGGTCATTATAATGCTTAAGGCTCCTGGGGCTTCCATGAAAGAAACAATAAAATGAAAGTCTAAAGCAATACGGTCACTTTATCATCTAAATTGGAAAGAGATTAGTATAGAGAACTGGCCTGAGTGCTGGCCAGGGTGAAGAGTGAACTCAACTTAAGCTCAGTAAATGGGATAATTATACCTAAATTGCACTTCATAATTGAAAAGATACAATAAATTAAGCAGATCTTATCTTCAAATAACGATAATCTGAAACCAAGTGTTTGATCACTGCTAAAGGAAACTGTGGTTATCAGATTAATGGCAAATGCATTTTCAAGCTGATTAGTTAAAAACCTAAGAAAAGAGAAAATTAAACAGAATGCTATTTATACAGAATAATCTGAGCATTTCCATAGCAGTAAATAAGAGGTAGTATAATAAAATTCTCATTAAGCTGCTGAGATCTATTTGGTTTTGTGTTCTTTTTAAGGAAATCTTTTAACTCTGCAAATAAGCAGAGGCAAAACTTGAGTTCACACAAGGTTTTGAATGCCTGTTAATGCTTTGCCGTCTCCAAATGCTTATGAAAAGTTCTTGCTTGTCACATGCCCTTTATTTGGCTCATCCTTGCAGACAGATCAGAGAGGCATGCTGGTGTGTGTTTCGGCAAGCATTACACTGATAAGAACCATGATTTTATTTCAATTTTGGATCATTGAGGGGAGACTGAGCTGAATTCATTTTAGTCTGTGGAGGCAAATGGCTGAGGGGACCTTTGTAAATGCCACCTATTCCTTCCTATCTGCAGCAGAAAGATGTTTGATTGTCAGCTGGGGCCAATGGTGATGACAATGATTTAATACTTCAGGACCTATAAGTCTCAGCTGGAATTGCACAGTGCTTGCTGCACAAAAACAAGGTGAGAAACAGACCTTCATCTGAAGATTTGGAGTCCTGGCCCCCAGTCCTGCAGAAACTCTGTGCCTTGCTTATTTTTATGAATCTGCCTAAAATTAAACATGGGTAAATATTTGCTGGATTGAAATGCAAATGGACAGAACAGGCAAAAGAATGAGAGAGGGAAAGAATTATCCTCATTTCACAGCTGCCCTGATCTGCTGGCTCTGAGTTTATCTGTGCATAAAGCCAGCATAAATCACTCCTGATCTGGATCAGATGTGTCCTGCTGGGCAAGCAGCAGAGCACAGATCGAAGATTAATGATCGTCGAAGCGGAGACCTGGGCCCCTCTGCCTGGAGAAGATGAAGCACCCTCTGGGGAACTCTGTGTCTGTCTCTGTCTCTGACAGCAGCAGGAGCCCATGCAGAAAGCTTGGACTAGACACCTAATTTTAGATGGCTAGGTTGGGTCAGATGAATTTCCCTCCTGAGAAGTTAAGTGACTTGATCAAAATCAAACATGAAGTCTTTTGCATTAACGAGGTCCTGTGCTTGGGAAAATACAGGAATAAGTCTTAAATTTATGGGTATTATTTGAGGATTTTTTGGGGAGGGTGTTGGTTTGTTGTTTTTTTTTTTTTTCTTTAATTGAAAGATCAATTTTATCAGAAATACACACATGGAAATAGAAAACTGAAGAGAAGAGTATGCTCTGCAGGCCATACGGTACCAGTACTGTAGATAGAAGCCTGTACAGTGGGAGAACACAGATATCATGAGCCAGAATTAATTGACCATTAACTCTTAGCGTATCTGCCACTATTGCTTCCTTCAGTTACATGCTGCTGGACACCCTTAGTGTAAATGAGAAAACACCTTACACCATGATCTTCTACTTTAGCCTCCTAGGAAACAGTTAGAAAAAGACCAGTTGTTTTTGGTGGCATAACCCCAAGTTTTGGGGGCACTTCAGAAACATGTGAAGTTTTGCTCAGTCCCCTGTGTGCTTTGGCTGAGCCTGAAGCCAGTTGAAGACCTCAGCCATGTCGTTCCTTGGCACCTTTATTTGGCAAAAAAAAGAGGAGAAGAAAGATGACCCAGGACACTCCTGGTGTCCCCACAACACTGCTGCTGAATGGGGACATCTGTCATTCATACCTCCTTCCCTTCACAGTCTAGCCTGAGGGAAAACCATGTTGTATTTCCATTGAATCCTCCAGTTCTCAAATGAAACAACATTTGGATCTACTGGACACTAGAAATGTCCGAATTTACTATAAGTTGGACCCACACTGCACTGGCATAAATCCAGACACTTTACCAAATGAATGATGAGGCACGTTGCTTACCTTTAGTTCCCCCAAGTCAGTCGTTTCCCACAATGCTGCCATCCTGCAGTTACAGGTAATGTGATGTTTTACACTCAGCACTGCTATTACCTCCTTGCTGTACCTTTATAGTCTGAGCATTCAGATAGAGATGAAACCCATTATACTTCACAGCAGTTTGAACACGGGTCCTTGAGTTGATTTATCTCCTTTATCCCTGTGCAGTTGGGTTCTCTCCACTACTTCACTCACATCTCCCTGATTTTTTAACTACAGGATGCGACTAGTGTCTGAATTGTAATTTTCCACACTTTCAGACATGGTTAAGGTACAATAAAGTCCTCATGCTGACTGGCTGTGTTTGGATCAAGGTGAGTGGAGCTAAAAATAGTGGTTTTAAAAAATAAGCATTTTTAAAAATTCTTTAAATTTGCAGTGCTGAGTATGTTTATATTTTGCTGAGGCTTTGAAAGTAGTTTTAATTGGGCGCAGTGCTTTATGGCTTTTACACCCTTTCTTCTCCAGCACTGAAGATATCTCCCAATACAAATGCAGAGGCCAGATTCACCCCTGAAGTAAGCTACAGCTTGGTTAATGCCAAAAGACAGTTGTTCACAGTGGCATAAGATTGTTTCCTCACTATGTTCAATGGAGGTTGGGCTGTTTGCTTCACAGCCTTGAATCTTAGGCCTTTCTCTCCCTGTTTTTCAGGGTGAAAAGTTCCACCTGCTAATTGTCCCCTGTCACAGCAGAGTAACACCAAGAGCACATAGCCAATCCTTCTCCTCCCAGTGGTCTGAGTACTCGTTTAGGTCTTTAGGATCCTCAGGTTATTTTTGCACTTGGCTGGAGAAGCAAAGCTGTAAGTAGGGTAAAATTGGGTACCCACACCCAATATCTTCTCCACTGTCTCCTTGCTTGCCACCATGCAGAGAAATAAGCATGTACAGAGAAAGAGCTACCCCATCCTGGTGTACTGGGATTGCACTTGGCACCATGGTGCCCAAGAGTCATGCCTTGCGTTTTCAGTGTGGCAATTGCCGATGGTGTGGGCAGCCACTTGCAAAGGTGGCCAGGTCAGCTTTTGGGTGTGTGTTGGGTTTTTTTGGTGCCCCCGTGACAGCTGTGCCTCATGCTGGTGGAGCTCTGATGTGCAGCTGCTGGAGACAGTGGGTTGTGTCTTCTGAAGGTCACAGACTGGATCTGCTCAAGATGTCCCTTGAAAAATGTAATGTCAGCAGCTGCAGAGAGGGGGGAAAACAGGAAAAAAAAAGCCCTCTGAAGCCTACTCTTAAACACGGAGCAGTGAAGCTGGGTGTTATTATTAGCCAGCAGTGTTTTGGGCCATTATCTGGCTTGACAGCTCCAGGCCTCCAGGCAGCCCTTCTAAATTCTGCCGCTGATTTGTTGCAAATGTTAAACAGACACATTGCAACTATTTGTCAGCAATATAACTCTCCCCTTTTGCTCTCTGGTCTTCAGACACATATGGTGATGTGTGGGTTTCGTGAGAAATGATCCACTCCTGCATCAGGAAGCAGAGAGCTCCCAACACCCGTCTTCAGGACCCGGTTGTTAGATGACAAACATACATTAGAGAGAAGCAATTGCCCATCACGGAGCCCTCTCAACCTGACGGCAGATGTGATTGCAATCTTCTTCTAAAATGGATGCAAGGTGCTTTCTCTGGTCAAGACTATTTGTGCTCTCATTGCTGGGGCTGCATGACAGTGAGCTACCAGGCAGAGGGAAGTTTGCGTGACTGGCCTTACCGAAGTCAGTGAATAACAGCTGGAGCTGATGAATTTCTTGGTTGCTTAAAGATAAGCATGTGCTTATATGCTCCACCAAATTGATTTAGATTCTTGTATACCATTTTAAACTCTGATTTTGACAAAAGAGTAACAAAGGAAAGATACATTTATTACTGAGATTTATATGGTGGAACACCCCAAAGACTTTTTTGTTTTCTCAGCTTATTTTTAAGCTGTATGAATAATGTATATGCAAACCCTGAGCAAGTTTTTTTATTTATAATAAAGTGCTACTCATAAGTAAATACTGTTATCTACAACGAGTTTACCTAGCTCAATTTTTAGCTGTGTGGAAGGAAAGCCATTCAGAACTGATAATATGATAGGCTGAGTGGTTTTAATGTCTGGGAAAAAGCAGAAATTGGGATAATGGTACTGGAATAGGACACTGGAAAAAGTAAAAATAAAAAGGAGAAAATTATACTAAAGACAATTTGAGTTTGGTTTTATAAACTTTCCCTAAAGCAGGGATAGGATGCTATTAAACTAAAGCCATGCTAAAAACAAACAAAAAAACTTTTTGGATAGCTCTTAAACACAGAGCGAAAGGATTTTTTTGCAAGTCTCAGGCTAATTTTCCAAACTACATAAAACTTCCAAAGCTGAATCGTGGATCCATCTCTGCCTTGCTGCTGTTGAGAAGCTTGGGGGACATTTCTGGAGATGAATGCAGGAGGCAGTGTGCACCCTGCATCTATGTGCCCCAGAAAATGAAACTGCAGCATCCACCTTCCCAGAGAACTGTGGAGAGTAGCAGCCCATTGATCCCATCAGTGAGGCATGGGCTGCCTTGGATTGCTAAACTAAATCAGTCATGAAATGGGAAGCAGAGTCTTTCTGCCTCATTGAAAGATCAGTACAGTCAGAGAGGCTGGAAAGATCCTATGCCTTTTCCATGTTGCTAAAGTTTCATTTAAATAACAAATAAATTAAGGTTTCTACTTAGCCTTTGGGCTTGACGTGATTTTTCTGCCTTCATGTATTTGGTGAGTCTCCTACTGATTTTACTGGCGGCTGAGTTACATCCACGATGAATATTTTTGCAGATCCCACCCAGAAAGCCTACAGTTTTTAATTATTGGGGGGCTGTTATGCTGATGGCAATTTCTGAGCAAGAAACATTCTTTTTACTGACAGAGGAATGCAGACCAACAAACTCAGCCATTATTTTCAATGCCTCTGTAGACACCGACCAGTGTCTGAGTAATGACTTGCAATTATTATTCCAGAAACGTGTCTACAAACAAATGGAAAGGCAATGAGTGGTTCTTTGGTAACATTTCCCAATATTGATTTCATGGATTAAATTAGTCTTATTGGTTTATAAATTTCATCTGTGTACAATAGACACAAGAGTTCCCTTTTCTTCCTGTTTAAGATATACCATAGACTGATATTTTGTTAAAACCTTTCTTTCTCATTTCCATACACTATTTTTTTTTAAATCAGCTTCTTCTTATGAAAAATTCTCACACAGGCCTCATGGAGGGAAAATGAAGGTTTATGTCAGGACTTTGAAATTAATGAGTGTCAACACTGTGTTTCATTTCATTTCTTCTGCCCCTGGCCCATCAGAGGTCACTTCAACAAGCAGTGCATGAAATCAGGCCAATAGTAGGTCTTGGATGAATTAGAAAGAGATCTGGGTCAGGTATTATCTGGTGCTGAGCCATCTCTGAATAAAGTAAAATTATCCACTTCAGAGCTGCTCATTATCTGATCACATTTTTGAGTGGATGATGATGGTTTTTCACTTGGAACACAGTAACCTCCACTTTAGATCCTGGCATTGTTGATGTATATAACATGTGGTCATGCACCCACAACACAGCACTTATTTGAATAAAATTAGCTTCAGCAAACCTATCACTACAATTAAGCAGATAACTTTTCTGTTTCTCTGCCGTGGCAGAGAAATTTGTCTGTTTTATGGTCAGTAAACAACATCTACATTCAGATGAAAGAGGAGACAATAGGCCAGACTCTGATCTCATTCCTCATGTCGCCAAATACCACATTGAGGAATACTTCCTCTGAGATGACCATGGAAAAGGCACTGGCCAACAGATTTTGAAAGTTTCTGTCTCCTTTCCTGACATTCAGATTCATTAAAAAAACATTAAATACTGGAAAGCATTCACGTACAAGAGTAGAGTGGGTCACAGAAGTATGTTAATACATAACCTCTTGTCTGTTTCAGTTGCTTTGCCTGCACAGAAGTAGGTTTGCTGGAAGAGGAAGTTTGTGGATCAGTTTGTGTGTGTTGTTCATGTACGTATACATACTTAAATGCACACACATGCTGAAAAAGGTGATTTTTGATAGCCTTAAGTCAACTAAATTTAGGCATGTGAGTAAATCTACTGAAATCATGACCTAATGCCTAGAGCTAGGGCTGCATATGGACCATAAAAAGCCCATTTCCAGACTTGCCTGTCACAAGAACCTGTGGAGGAGCTGGTCTTGCATGCGTGACATGTCCCCACCAAAGTCAACAGTTCTGATGTTCAAATCTGGGAGGTGGACATGCTGCCTTGATTGACTTCAGAGGAGCAAAGTTGCTTTGAAACTCTTTGCCAGCAGGAGCTCATAAGGCAGGATGGATCCTTGATCAAAGATGTGTATTCCCACAAGAGGCCTGAGACTGGAGCAAGGCATTTAAAAGAAGGATGGCAGAATGGGCTTTAGAGACTGAAATATATAAGGACAGGATTTCCTGACACCTGGGAGTATCTCATTGTTCATGAAATGCCAGCTCTGTAATTCTCATAAACAACAGTCTATCATCCCTCCGTCATTAATTTAGGAAAATGGCTAGAATGAACAGGTTTTGTTCCAAGCATTCAAGTGACATGTTGCTCTTTTCTTCTTGCTTTCCATGCAAGTCCTGTTTCAGACTGCCCATCTTCCCACTGACTTTTGGGCATACTCTGAAAGGTTAGACCTTGAAAAAGGATGGAACCATATTTACTTTTAAGCTTCCCCCTTCCAAATAAAAAGGGCACCTTGAAATATGAAGGAATATTTTATATAACTGCAAGGTAAAGGAGACTTCAGTTTCATGGATTAGCCAAGCCTGCCTTTTTAATAATTCAAGGACAGAAGATGAACTCTAACTGTACCGGTTCCCTAATAGCATGGGGTTTATGAATATAATTAGATTTTTCTCTTTTTTTCTGCTCTATCCTGCTCTTTTTGTACTTTAAAAGATTTCTTTGTTTAGACTTGTAATGATTTCTGTTAGAAATGATATTCATTTCAGCTCCTGTCTTTTATAGTATTGATGGGTGCCATTAAAAGACAGCCTTGCTTTGTGCAGAGCTGGCTGCATTTTAACAGTACATAAAAGGATTTCTTCATAATGGTAGACTACGGGCTTGCTAGCCTTGAACAGGGGTGACAGAGGGAGTCATTCTTTTAATCACCCTGAGGATATGCAGAAAATCACTCTTGGAAGTTTTTCATCTGTTCACGTTCACTGCTTGGCTGTTGTTTCTGTCAACCCCTTGCTCTGTCCATCACTGTCTCTGTGAGTCTCTAGCAATTCAGCCAGAGATAAAACTCCCACTCTCAGTGTGTTAGTTTCCACCATTGTACTGCTCTTGTTGCAGAGCTGGCTGAATGGATGGTGTTTTCATGCCTCGTGTGGCCACCAAACTCCCAGCCGCTGCCTGCAAAGGGCAAGAGGCACGGGTGCACAGGAGACATGGGTACCCAGCCTGATCCCTGCAGTAGCACCTTTGACAGCCCCAGCTCTTTGTTAAAGCAGTGTGAGCCG
Organism: Pterocles gutturalis; assembly: GCF_000699245.1. NCBI lineage: Eukaryota > Metazoa > Chordata > Aves > Pterocliformes > Pteroclidae > Pterocles > Pterocles gutturalis. The sequence continues at coordinate 145,317 of NW_010110063.1, read as the reverse complement.
AGCCCTGAGTACATGTTACAGGGTCGACTGAAGCTCAGTGGCCCTGTGGTACAAAATGGATGCAATCCACTTTGCATATTCATATTACCTAAATGAAGGGTGCAAACTGGAAGCTGTGTCATGGTGAGGAAAACAGAGAAAAAGACAACCACTTTCAAGAAAGCAACAAGTAGACATGCAATGTGGCAAACCTCAGGCAGATTTTGAGGATCAGCTTGCTGAAGGTATAAAAATAATAGTATGAACTGCACCGATCACATCAGGAGCCAGAAGCCTTCCTGAGAGTCTGGAGGGCAGGTGAGTGCAATGGAGCCCACGGGGAAGATTAATTATGTACACTAGTGTTCACAGCTCCAGAGTTCGAGCAGGGTACCTCACCAGAGCCTTTCTCTATGGGGAACAAGGCAGAAGAATTGCCTTAAACTGAACTGCTGGTAGAAGAGGCCTAGGGATGAATCAGTAAGATGAAAAATAACAAATTGCCAGGAGCAGATGGGCTTCGCTCATGAGTTCTGAAGGAACTCAGATACAAAATTGCTTAGCTGTTACTGGGGGGATGTAAATCTGTGGCTTACATCATCCTCAGCAGAGAGGAAGCAAAGGTTGCAACTGGTGTGCTGGTTTTTTTAAAGGCTTCAGGGAAGGGGAGCCTGGAAAGCTGCAGGCTGTCAGGACTTCAGGGCACAAAGGACAAAAACTATACAAAAGAATAGAACTAGAAGACAGAGGGATAAAGATGACAAAATAGGAAAGAACAAGCTTTGCAGAGAGAGGCCAAGCCTCACAAATATTTCAGTGATTTTTGAGGAATCAGTGTGCAGATATTGGTGATCTTGCTGCTACAATACACCAGGATTCTCAAGAGCTTTTAACAACTTCTCCCCCGAAAGTTCTTAAGAAAATTAAGGTCTCATGTGATAAGAAAGAAGGTCCTTTTGTGATTTAGTAGGAACAGTGGAGGGAGGTTGCCCTATGCCATTGTATGGGGACCTGTGCTTGGGACTGTGTTTTTCAAGGTGCTCACAAACAATATGCAGAGAGCTGAGTTAATACCAATTGCTGATGATACAAGTTTGTTCAGGGCAGAGAAAGCTAAAATGAATGTAAGCCCCTCCTGGTACCGAGGGACTGGGTGATAAAACAGAAGATGAAATTCACATATTAAGAAATGCAGAATAATGACCATTGGGAAAAACAACAGTAATTATAATCTACGCAGTGATGAGCTGTAGATTAGCTATTAGGATTCAGGGAAGAGATTTTGAACATACTTTAAACAGTACTAGGAAAACATTAGCTTAAGGCTCAGTGGGAATGAGTCAGAAGGTGCAGAGAATTTTAGAAATTATTAGGGAAGGAATAGACAACATACCAGGAAATGTAATTAACCACTGTTCCAACTGCTTGAAATCTATGTATAGCTTTGGTTCCCCTGAGATAGAGAACAAGAAAAAGCACACAGAAAGGCAGTGATGATGTCTGAAAGTGCAAAACAGCTTCCTCCTTGAGAAGCTGAACAAGGAACGATTCTTCATTCCTTCTCATTATATGAGAAGCTGTAGACCTCAAACAGAAAAGGCCCCAAAAAATTTTAAAATAATCAAAGGAAATTTTTTCCTGCACAAGACATCTCTAAACTGTGGGATTCACTGCTACAGGATATTGTGGATGCTGTATTCATTCATGCTAAAAATGTGTAGACAAATTAATGCAGGGAAAGTGTACCATGGCCATGCTGTGATGAGGGGCTGATAAATCCATGGATGGGCACAGCCTCTGCTAGCTGAGGAGGTGGACTAGGGAAAGGATCAGTCTTCATTTAACCTGTTCTTGAACCTTTTCCTTGAACATCTGGGAGGAGCAAATGTCAGAGACAGGACTCAGGGCAGTGGGGACTTTAATGCTGTCCTGACTGCAGCTAATCTGCTCCTATTTATAGAGAAATTTTGTTTACTTAGAAGAAAGAAGTTAAGCCTCACATTACAGGAACTAATCTTCTAGGTGGAATTCAACAGGCAGCAAACAGATGGATTTTCTGTCTCTTCCTCTGGGTACTGCCTTTTCTGATTGTGTCCTTGTCTTCTTATCCTTTTTTATTTGACCGTCTGCTGCCTGCAGTACCATGTGATTGCTCTCCTTAATTACTCATGGAAATCATGAAGTGCCCCACCAACTGATCATATTTAGTTTACTTCTAATTATACTGCTTTTTAAAATGAACCTGGCACACTGAGTGTAATTCTTCAGTTGTTGTTGTTGACTTTGGTGTAACTCTGTGGGATGCCCATGGCAATAGCTAAGGAAATGAGAATTTTTTTAAAAGAAAATCTGAAGTGAGTCATGGGCTAGTGTTAGGATTTTGTCATCTGACTAATCAGTTTGAAGGCCTGTCCTGATTTTTCTATTTCTTTGAAGGCCTGTCCTGATTTTTCTATTTCTTTCAATTTCTCTTTACTCCTGGCTGAGTGGCACAGACACTGTTGCACACTTTGAGAGGATACTGTGGGGTTGTTTCTCATTATGTTTGATCACAGGTCACCTGTACCATTAGCCCTTAGGAACCCGAGATTCCTCCTCCCCTCAACACCAACCGTTCTCTAAAGGACTTTAGAAAAAAATTTTCTGCTTTTTTTTTAAGGGTTAGTCCCTTCTGGCCTTTGCAAACTAGAACCTCTGACACTTCATTCTCACCCATGCCAGGAAGTAATGTATATTCTGCGTTTAGGAATAGATTTTAGTTGGCATGTGTTCTTTCCATATGGCATTCTTTTTCTACACCAGGATCACATAAAGCTTTAGAAATCATATCTTATAATTCCCTTAGATGGATTTCATAGTAGTTCCACTTTATGGAAGGGAAATAGTGGCAGTTGGAGGTGACATGAGAGAGTTTGAAAGGCAGCCAGCTCCTGTGGGTAGGTAGCCTCCCTGCAGACATCTCAAAACCTGCCCTTCCCTTGTTGGTTTTGGCTGGGACAGCTCAGAGGTGATGCACCAGGAGGTTACTGGTATTCGGTGCCTGGGAAGCAGAGCTTGCTTGAGATCATTAATAGCCGGTTGGGGAGCCAGGCTGAGCTGTCTTGAGCATAGCTCTTAACACAGTTGCAAGGCAGAGCCTAGAAAACAGCTTTTCTCTCTCAGAGTTTCTAGAGCACGCTTCCTCTCCTTGGGGATCTGTGTGTTGCATGATGCACTGATTTAGTCGTAGGAATTATATTGGCAGACTGTGGCATTCCATTAATCAGGTTGGTCATACACAGAGACCTAACACAATAACATCCCTATTGTATGCACAAGTGCATAGACACATGCATGCACTAAAACGATGAGTTGCTGGGTGATTTAGTTTTAATCTGAATTAATGTTTTCATTCAAGCTGTGGCTCTGCTCATGTGAGGAACACTGGTGCATTTCTAATTTCCTTTTCACACTAAATTGTCAGCATAATCTGCTGGCAGAAGCCTGAACCACTGAAAAGAGGACAAAGGAAGAGGTTTGTGGAGGAGGTGGGAAAAAAACATATATTCTGTCAAACACAGTTAGACTGTCACTCGGGGGGTGGGTGAAAACAGACGGCTGATCTGTGTGATGTGAAAGTGAGCCCTAGTGGGGGTAGGAGAGAGTACCAGGCGGGAGAGTACCAGGCAGATGGTATGCAGAACCTGCTGCTGCTTATTGCGTTGATCTTGTGTCCCTGTTACCCTGTGCCCCTCATCCCACCCATCCATTTCTTTGTTTTACTGATCTTAGATGTGTATTTACAGACCCTTGCACAGCAGAATCCCCTCTCCAGCTAGACTTCTAGGTGATGCTGGAAGAAATATATTGAATGCTTATAGCTGGTTTAATATCCTGGACTGTCCTTTGGTATTTTAATTGTTTTCATTACCTTGTTCATGAGTTTTTCCCTATTGCATTGTTGTTGCTTCTTGCACTAAAAGACAACTCTTGAATAAGACAGCTACCGCATGGGAAGTAAGATCACTGACCAAGCTGGTGTACATATTCAGTTTACATCACAAGAGTGACTTTTGAGTCTTTCTATTATCTTAATAAATATTAATTATAAATAATTCATTAAGGATGTATCTGAGCTAAGAATAGATGTAGAGAACAGAGCTGGGGAAAATGAGAATGTAATTTTGTGAAAGACATTGCCCAAAAAACAAGGACGAATTCCTGTCCAACTCCTTGCCCGAGTCACTAACTGAATCATTCAACTGGGAAGAGGAAGACCTGATTTCGTCTCAGTCCAGTGGAGGACGCAAATCCAGCTCTACCAAATTCTAAGCTAATGACCAAATCTCCATGTTTCAAGCTATTTTTAAGTGAGTGTCTCCCCTAGGTGTGATAAGAAATTCTGGACTGGGTGTGAGTAAAGCTGCAAAGGAAAATTTTCTAAAATCCAGTAGATCTCCAGAAACACTTTTGGTCTCGTGATTCAGCACTTTCTGAAAGGCTCAGTTCATCAGAGACATCACTGATTGGCTCCACATGAACTTCCTTTCAAAAAGAAATCTCTTGACTGGTACACTGAGCAGATTTAATCTTGTTATCTGTAGGGGAAAATCGATGCAGTACCTCCAGCCATGATGCCTGGCTGTGTTCAGAGTAATTGCATTATAAACGATTCTGATGAATATTTATGGAGAATGCTTTGCAGTTTTTACTCACTTCTAATCTCTGAGTGATGATCTAACAGGACTGGCGTAACTGCTCTTCCATATGTCCTGGTGATAGACATTAATAAGTGCAATAATGCATGAACAAAATCTGTGATGGCAATGCAAAGTCTTTTAAGTCTACCATTTCTAATAGCTTGACTATGTTTCACAACACTGCAATCATACAAGAGAAGACAGAAAAATAATTAGAAAAGGAATGATGTAATAGATTGCTTTCACTAGTATCAGAACTCACCAGGTTTTCATTTAATGATAGAGATAGGGAATATCAAAGTCCATTCACAAACACAGAGAACAGCAATTGTCCTTGTTTTATGCATCTGAGGGAGATGGGACCCTGAACAGCAAGATAGTTTTGAGAAAGAGCTGCACTGAGAAAGTTCTTAAAAGATGAGTGTTCATAAAATATCTGAGACATTTTTTTACTTCATTACTATGGCTGACTGAGAGAGAATAGTGTTTTACTTGTTCTGTGCTTCTGAACAACAAAACTTGCCTTCAAGAGTGCAAATGATGTTGACTACTAGGCTGTCTGTCTTCTGGCACCAGAAATAGGCTGTGCAGTAACATGATGTCTCTCCATGCAGCTCTGGGGAATGACTTCCTAAAGGAGTTGAATGTAAGAAAGCACAATGTTTTGTTTTACACTGATGCTGCTCTTTCATCCTGCATCATTAGCTTGTCCTAGTTTCCTCTACTGGAAAAGGGTCATTTTTCATCTACCAAGCAGTACTTTCCCAGCATTTAGCAAGTGGAAATGGAAAAAAAGACAGGGGTGTTTGTCAGGAACAAATCAGAGAATGGTGGGGAAAAGATGAAAATTCTTTCCTGAGTCTCCTGAGATGCCCTTAGGACTGTGAATCTGAAGCTCACAGCAGCAGGCTTAAGTTCATGTTTGAGAAGATTTGAAACTGAGTATTATGGACCTTGTCCTTTCTTGACCAAGAAGCACCCATGGCTCACACCCAGCCATCTCCATTGCAATCTCCACCCTAAAGTTAACCCCTCTCTATTGCAGAAATCAGCTGAAACAAAGATTTCTTAATTTTTTGACTCTCTACATGAATAATGGCACAAGACAGCACAGAAATCCCCATTACAAAACCAAATGGGGTGTCCTTATCCAGTCTTTCCTGTGCTAGCAGAAGGCAGCATTTAACAACCCAGCCTCCAGGACATCTTCTGTACATGCAGATTGTTGTATGCTGAGACCGGATCATGCCCAAGGAGAACATGTTCGTGCCATGCAGCCTTGATCAGCAAGATTACGTCTGACTTACAGTGGTTCCGCACTCTCCTGCAAAGCAACATCAAACTCTTCATGAACCAAAAGCCACCACCAAAATGTAAGGAGGTCTAGTAGTACAACAGCGTCCACATGAAACGTGCATTTCCAAGTGTAAATTGTACAGTTGTGGCAACATCTCAGACTTTCAACATTTCCATGCTGGTCTGGAAAACATGATCCCATATTTCTCCAGCGAATATGATTTCATATTTCAGAAAAGTGCCCATATTTCTGGTTTACTTTGCCTCAACAAAAGAGAAAAATGTAGCAATGTTTTTTATTTTTTTGTTGGAAACATATTTTCATGGGATAGTTTGCTCAGCAGAAAGTATTCTTTTGCCCAGGTGTGACCTTTTTTTCTTTCTAATGGCAATTCTTGAAGGCACTATAGCAGGATACAGAACTTCATCAATAAAAGGAAATACCCTGCAATTTCTCAAGAGGTGTCACTTAAAACAAAGCCACCAGAAAAACTCTGACTTCACCCTGTGAGAGCCAACAGCTTGGACTAGGGAGAGCCACAGGGACAGAGCAGCAGCCAGGTCTGGGAGAGCTCCACTGGCTATTCATCCTCATTATCTCAGCCACCAGCAAGTTAACGTGCTTTACTTCTGATAACTGGGGTCTACTGGGACAAAAACTAAAGGCCATTTTCTAGGTGACTGTGGGCTGTTGCCATCTATTTATTTACAGACAGTGCCTGCATCTGAAACTGCAGGACAAGACTTGGCAAAGTTAGATTTTTGCTAATAAAGAAAAATGAGAGATGCCTAGACATATCCTACATGCAGAGAGGAGCACAGCCTATTCCCAAGTTGAATATGCATGTTGGGGTCTGATATATCAGCTCAAGCTTTTTTCCTGTCAGTTGATTTGTTCTTTCCATCCCAGTGACTGTTTTCATTTACAAAAAGGGAAAATACTGGACTGCAAAATCCCACCAGGCTGGGTGAGATGCTACAGTACTGCATGCCTGTTAGCCTGTCTGGAGCATCTCAGAGGTCAGACTATGGGACAAATCTCTTGCTGGTTTGTGCTCATTCATGTGTTACACTCAAGGGAGGGAGAAGAAACACTGTTCAGTGCCCAGGTGAAGTGTTGTACAAGTGATGATGGAGGAGGCTCAGCCCTGCCTCCACTGCAGGGCCACATTTTCCAGACTTTTCAGTGCTGCTTAAAACACATGGTGGAACAATCCAGTATGTCTGATAGCTGTGCCTGATGCTCCAGCTGTGAACCACAGCTGATGCATGGTGGTGGGGAGCACTGTGGTGGGGATGAGGCATTTGGGAGGACAGAGTAGAAGAGGAACAGGCAGAGAGGTGTGGTGAAAATGATGACCAACAAACATCAGGATATATGGGGAAAGCAAATGATGCAGAGCCAGGGGATTTTGCGTGTGTGTGTGGTTTAATGCTGAACTATTTACCCATATAGTTACACCACACACTTGTATATACATAAACATATTTATAATATGGCTAGGTCTTCTGCATTTAGGGCTTAGAGGTGACAATCACTTGTGTGAAGTCAAGTGTCCATAGAAGTTATTTAAAGAAACTGCCTCTCCTAAAGAGAAGGGAGCTGTATCTGCTGTTCTCTGTGGGAATTGTTTCTCCCTTTTATATCTGATGACCTTTAGTTGCAGTGGTGCTGGCTGCTTTGAGGAGGAAGCACTACAAGTTTGCTATCAACAGGCTGTAGCTACAGAGCCATGTATACACATGCCAGGAGGCTTGCTGCTTTCCCATTGATCATAGTCTCGGGTATTGGCACTGAGAGATGCTCAAAGGAATATTTAACATGTATGTCCTGTGCTTTTTTGACATCTCTCTAGGCTGCAATCTCAGAGAAAGCAACCATGGAATATTTGCCATGTAGCATTTGTCTGCTTTATGCAGTTTTAAAAATGGATTCCAGCATGACAATCCTCAGTCCTTACAGCTTGGGAGAGAAAGTTGTGTTGGAACAGCTGTATAAGGTATGTAGGAGTAATCAGGTCCCTTAACAGACTCCATTCATTAGTTCAGAGGAGCAAAACATTGCCTGCACACTCCAGAGTATGATCATCTAGTCCCATCTGACTGCAGACTCTCAGGCATCCAAGAGCCCAAATAACAGATGAGCTCAGACAGAGGGATTCAATTCGCTTCAGATCAGGAAGAATAAGAATTAAGGTTTCTGTCTTGATCAAGGTTAAATGCTTCGCAACTGGGGCTCTGCATAGTCTCCTGAAAACTCATGGCCCTCTGAAAAAGCATATGGAGTAAATGAGACATTACAGGTCAGGAAGGTGGGAGGGAGGTAAGGAGGGAGCAACACAGGGCTGAAATGGGGCTCTCCTTTTGTGTTTTACCTGTAATTACATGTTGTGCAGACAGCACCACACACCAGCTAAGACAGTATAGTCTCTTGTGTTTCATGGTGGCAACAAAAACCTCTCCAAAAAACTACGTCTCTCTGTCCAGCTAGGTGTATGTAATGCTCTGTGTTATTTATGAACTTGCCCAGAACACACAGTAGAGCGAGTTCTCTTTGGGGGCTCTTGAAGAAGAGGAAGGCGGCTTGCTTTGCTTTTCCATGTTCTTTGTCTGAAGCACCAGAAAGCCTCATAAATTGCAGGTCACTTAAGCAGTCAGAGCCAAAAGGTTGCTGCTGATGATGGAGAAACAGTTTGTAGGAAATAGGACACAATTTTTTTTTTCCATTCAATTTCCAAAAATACACACTGTGATTAAAACCAGCTTTAGGGCTCACCTGGCGTCTCCCAGGGCCAAAGCCACTGGCAGCGCAAGCCTTGGCAAGGGGTGTAGCTGGTGTGGAAGCAAACTGCTCCCCCAGCAAGCGCTATGGCTGGGTGTGACAGCCCCTCTGAGTGGCATCTGTGGTGTGCATGCGTGTCTTTTGTCCACACCACTTACAAGACACTTTTCTAGTGTAGCTTGAGCTCATGGTGCAGACAGGATTGTCAAAGAGGAGGAGCTGCTGTCTCTAGAGAAATAGTATCTTCCTTTGTGCAGAGTATCAAGGGATGCCAAAGATTTCTGCAAAGTGTGTCTGTCTGTCCTGGAGAAATTTTTTTGTCACTGACAAGCGGACAAATGTGGGAAAAAACCCACGCGCAGCAATGATCCCATAACTGTTTCAGAGAAGTGATGAATACCGTGTCCAAATGAAGCCACTGGGGGAAATTAAACTGCTTGTAATGGCCTAGATTAGAATTTGGCTGCAACACTGGGACTAATGACTTGTTCTCCTGTGGAAAGTGGCAGGGGAGCTCATCACAGACGACCAGCTTGCAGCCACCCTGCAAAGGCAGCTCCAGCGCGGTGCCTCTCAGCCCCATCCTGTGACACAGCTTACAGCAGACAAGTCTGGGCTTGATGAGGAGAGCAAGGAAATTTAGGCAGATGGATAAGCAAAGGCATGAAGTTAGAGGCTGCAATTGAATATGGGAGCTTTTGCTTGCTGTTGCATGTACAGTGCATTATGTTTCACATGAGCGCCTAATAGCTTTTGAATTAGGTGCTTTAGGATATGGTCAGATGATCACAGGTGAAGGAGTTAGTGTGTTTTAAGAGGTACTGCTCATTACCACAGATTTCCATTGCTCAGATGGGACATAGTAAGTGTACCTAGTCCAAAGCAATGGGAAATTCAATTATTTTCAGAGTGGTGGCAAAAACCCATTTACTCTTGAATAGCTCACCAACACCTTCACAAGGACTTTGAAAATAATCTTAACTAAACAGACATGAGATTCATCAAACTTAGAAACACATTTGAGGCTTTGAGCAACCTGGTCTAGTGGGAGGTGTCCTTGCCCGTGCCAGGGGGGTTGGAACTCGATCATCTCTAACGTCTTTTCCAGCCCTAACCATTCTATGATTCTGTGATTCTATGATTCTATGATTGAGTGTAGTTTGACTCATTTGTAGGTCATGCAATTTAAGTATTAAATCTTATTTAAAGAGAATGGTAGAACCTGTTACAGAAGGAGATCTGCAAGCATAGAGATGTGATCAGCTGTACCAAGGAATTTGAACTAACATTAGTGAATGCAACAAGTGCACACCGTTTACATGACGTACAGGCCTGGTGCTCAGGATGAGCCGCTACATTGCAGCATAATTACACAACTATGAATCTGATCACCTGAAGTAATTTCTGGGAGCTTTAGACCACCTGTATTGTCCCTGTGCATAGGACAACTCAGCCACAGATGCCATCAGGCATTAGATCCCAGGACACATAGAAAGATCTAACCTTCTGTAAGAAAGGAAAGTACGAAAGTACGTTCTGACTCTGGGCTGCCCACAGGAATTATTTTCTCAAGCTAGGCAGACAGCTTCCAGACTTAGCTTGCTGCTGAAGCAGAGTGAAACCTCTTTAAATGCAGTTGGGAATCATTTTCTTACATTCTTGCTCTTGAATGAGTCTGTATTAGGTATCACACATTTTGGACTCTGGTGATTAATTCTCACCAGGTGAATAGCACTGATCTGTGCTATGGCTGACTGCTTGTTTCTCAGATTGCACAACTAATTTCCATTAATATTCAGGCATACTGATTTCAACCATGTTGTTCCCTCCCAAATGCTCGTTGGTGATGGATTTGACTGGAACACTTGCAGAAAACAAGCACTACAGGAAATGCAAAGAGACGCAATTTTTATTCTGGTCAGAACCAAACAGAGGATTCTCTACAATTACCAGTGAGAAACCCCTGACAGGCAGATGCAATGGAAACCAGGGTTGTGTATGTGTGTATGCGTGTTGTGTGAAGATGCTGTGAATGCACAGCCACAGGGCTGGGCCTAAACCCCCCCAACCAAAATATATGCAGAATTTCTTAACGCTGCACAGCACTTTCTGTGTTTAAAGCATGGGCTGGAGGGCAGGCAGCCAGGTGGCTGGAATGGGGGGAAGTTACATTTATTTCTTCCTGACAGATCACTCAATTTTATGAGGGTTATCTGCTGCGCTAAGCAAATATTTCAATAAGGTGGCCCAGAGAACATTACAGAAGGATTTAGTACAATGCAGATCTCATCAGAGATTATAGATTTTAGGACCCTAAGATCACATAGCAATTGCTATTATTATTACTAATTCATGTTTATTATTGTAGCAGTGTCTGTGGCCATCCACACCGAGGAAGCCTTCGAACAGGCTGGCTGCAGCCCCAAGATGACTGATGGGACGGGCTGGGCGAGGGGTGCACTGCTGGCTGACACCTGCCTCTCCCACACCAAAGCATCATGCCCTGTACCAGGCTGCTAACGGGGAAGCTACAGCTCCCTGTAGCACCATCCACTGAGATAAATCTTCCCTTGGCATCTAGACACAGATTAGGAGCTTGTCCCTGTCCCCAGACTTCATATACCCTAAAAAACCCTTGTTTTTTCTGTTTTTCTGTATGAGAAAGGACACAGATTCCCCTGTTTCATTCACATCTTCTCCATGTAGTGGGGAAGGAGATGAAGCATTTGGTACTAGCAGAGACACCATTCTGATTTCCCTCTGTCCAGTTTGGGATTGCTTCCTTGGAAAGCTCGTTTTCCTTGTCTTGGTCTCCCAGACTGGGCTCCGGGGTGATGTCTGCCTTCCCCAGAAGAAAAACGTACAGAGAAAGGAATAACTGGACTCGCATGTGTATCTCCATTGCCCTCTAGTGCTGAGCCACACCCGTGGATGGGATTTTCTGCTCAGAGAGAATTTCAAGCTGCTGCTAAAATTCAATTCACATTTAGGGTTTTATTTTGTTAATTAAAATGCTTATTGATGACTGGAGGGAAGCTGTTGGCTAGCCAAGAAGCAATATCCTGAGTCAAATAGCAGAAAAGCAGTTTGAGAGAGTGATTTCATCATCAGCCGATGGGAGATTGAACTCTGTAATGCAGATTATTCCATCAGATTATCCAAGGCAGTTTGTTATGGTTGTAAAGGGGCAGCCAGCTATTTGCAGCATTAAACATACTGCATCCTGGAAAATTCAAAGATCCTTAATGTGTTAGGCCAGTCAATATCAATTCGCTATCTTCTAGAAATATACAGGCTACTGTCTTTATCAGACTCTGTGTTAAATTAAATACCTTTCCCTCCCAAACTCACAGCTCTCCATCTACAGTGTCATTTATAGTGCATTGCTTAATACCCCACAGCAAACCCAGCTTCCTGTGGCTGCACATGCTGGAAGCAGACAAGTGGCTTTAAATAAACCCTGGTGTCTAAATTGTCCTTATTAGGCTTCAGAGTTAAAACAGGTGGGTAAAGCAAAATTACTTGCTTTTCGGCTACCAGCTGTAGGACTAATCCCTAATATTGCTTCTTGAGATCCTAAATATTTACAGAAGAATAAGCTTCAGTTGGAAGGAGACTGCATGCCCCAGCACTGTCTCATGTTAGGCAGAAAATCTCCTCTCCCCATCCCCATTTCCATGCTAAAATACATGCTTGGAGCAAGCCCTATGTCAGTCCCACTTTTCTTGCAAAAATATTATTTTTAGGCAAAAGTTAAATAACTCATTGAAACCAGGTTTCCTCCAGCTCTGGTACCTAACCAGGCTTACCAAGGTCTCTATGAATGACATTCATTTTAAGATGTGAATTTTAATAGGCAAACTGCAACCCTACAGTCATCCCTGGAAGACTATCTGCTTTAAAGGTGGACTTTAATGAATTTTCATGAAGATGTTTTTATTTTAATCATATTTCTATGCAGTGAATCATCCTGACTGCTCCAGGATGTATACAAAAGCAAATTATTATGAGGTTTGTTTTTTTTTACATGCAATATCACAGAATCACGAAGACGTGGGACAAGAGAGCTCTGTTTTAGTAGGATCATGCAGTATATGACACCTTCCTGTTTTAGATAATCTTTTCCAATAAGACTTGCTAAAATTAGTGAACAAACAAATTATCAAGTACCTCCTGTCCTTCTTATCCTTTAGTTAATTACATTCACGTGTTTCTGTATCTCCTGTAAGCTTGTGTGGCAAGGGACAGTGGTTTTCCAGTACGTGATGTGCTTTCTGAAAAATCATGATTGTTATCTGCTGTCTTGTGAAAAAGAGGGAGAAATACATGTGTATTTCAGAAATTATCTACCTGGTTTCTTAAAACGAGAAGATGGGGAAAGAAAGCCCTAAAACCTCAGGAAATGTCTTTTGTATTTGCCATGCAGTGAGTGTACAATCTGTGCATTGCACACACTAAAATCCCCGCATATATTTAACAACAGTGGCCTCTGGTGGAGTTTTGGCTAAGTAAAGTATTAATAATTTACTCAAGGTTAGAGACATCTGGACTTGATGATAGCTCTGTGGTTATGGACTGGAGCTCAGGAACACACCCCTAAGCATCATTTCTTCCAAGTAGGTCAGATATGGGCCTTTCTTTAGCACTGACCCAATTTTAGCACGTGCTTCAGTGTGTATTTAATGCTGCTGCATTCCTAATCACTGGGAGATTTGTGGGTGACACTGCCTGAATAGGTTCCTTCCTCCTTTTTCCTGCTACTGTATCCAAAGGGAGTTCTGGGGTCATAGGAGTCCAATCTGAGCATTTATTTTTGCCCAGACACTGATTTATACCTGCCTCATAGGAATTTAACTCTCAGATTTCTTAATCTCTGTAAAAATTCAAAAATCACTGGGAGTTGGGAGAGGAGCGGCAAACTGCTGGAGACCAGGATAGAGAGAAGAGTAGTTGTCTTTTTATTCCACTAAAAATCTTCTAGGATTCGTGAACCACCCCAGCTACTTTCTTAGGCTTTGGTTCAGCAACCTGTTCTCATTTAATAAGCATGTAAGCATATGCATACCCTTAAGTACCAGTTTACATCCCATCTGCCGCGAGTCAACTGCTTGCATATGTGCTTTTCTAAGGGCAACCTATGCATCTGCTGAAATTCTTTGCCAAATTGCAGCCTCCATTTCTTGTTTGGATATCCAGACTCATTACTGTGCGTTGGATCCATGCCTTGGAAGGCTTAGTCCAGGACTTAAACCATTAGGTCATATTACTTTTAATACTCACCCACACCCTTCTAAATTTTAAAACACATTATGATAGTAGCAGAGCTTCATTTGATCTTATCACTGCAACATAGTTGTAAGCAGCTGATCAAAGTGAAATGTATTCTGTTTAATTAGATTTCCAGTGACCTGAGTGCGCGACCATGAGAGATCACCATGTGTCACTAAGGTCTTAGGTATTTGTAAAAAGACATACCCCTCCCAGCATTACGGCCACTGTCAGCAGTCAACCCCCAGTCTGGCAGATACCTGGGACATGAAATACATTTCATGATGTGCTATTCTTTACTCATCCAGCACTTAATGGCTGGAGCTTCAGGCCAAATACAGAATCCTAAAATGAGGCCATCAACATCACCCAATTACTGCTGTTATTAAAAATGCCAAGTGTAATCATAATAATAATTAGACACTTATTATGCAGCACTGCCTAAGGAATATACGCTATGTGTGTAAGATGTCATGCAAGTCCTATTAGTAGAGCTGGGCAATCTCACCGCCTCCACACTACTGCATGAGATAAAATTGCATTTGAATGTGCATTGCCTGAGTAAATCCAGTTTTCTCAGTCCTTCACCTTCTGAGGGCTTGTTGTTGTTTTTTTTAGTACTGCAACTGGTTATACTCTCTCTAAGTTTGCGTCCTGCCACTAACGCCCTCTCAGAGACTATGAGGATCCAGAGAAATATCTCCCTTTGATCTGTTATTTATTATCAAACAATTATCCAGACAGGCAAGTCACACCCACAGTCAGTTGGTGCCTCACATGCCAGAAAAGCAGTGGTCCATAAGAGAAGGAACACACTCAGTGCCAGATGCTTTTTATTGACTTCAGGCAAATATTTCCCACTCCTTGAACTTCTTTTGGCTCATCTGTAAAATGGGCCTAAAAACCACAATCGTCTTTGTGAAAATGCTTGAGTAAAAGTCCTACAGAAATGTGCTAATTACAAATGTACTAGTCATAAGTGTGCTAATTATGTTGAAGATTACCACGTCCACAGTTGATTTGTTCCCAAGTAGCCATTTGAAATCCAGGCTTCCAGTTCCTTCCACACGCACAGAAAGCAAGCTGATACGGCTCCTTTGTCCCAGTCTACTGCATTGCGTACTAGGAGTAATCTCTCTGGTTTTGCAACATTCTAGCAAAATCACAGCTTTTGAAAGAGATTAGATGGCGTAACTTGGCTCCAGTGATCATTCAATCCTGGCATCTGTTTTATTGCTTTATGTATTGTGGAAGTAAGAGAGATTATTTTCTAATTATTCCCTGTAGTCTGCAAGGCAGATGGACAAAAAAGCAAATTGTGTGTTATCAACATGCTGCCATTATGTGCTCAAACTTCAGTCTCTTTTCTGGTCATTGTCCTCCAGTGACAGAAGGATGGGAATCATCTGCAGACGAGATACGGATCTGTAAGACAAGGGTTGATACAAGGTTCACATAGATCATGCCTGCGTGCCTGGCCACAGCAAAGTCAGATCTTCAACAACCACTTTACTTCTATTAGCTTTATTTTTTCCAGCATGCGTCTAATGGTCAGGAAAGAAAACCTGTTGAGTCTGGTAAGATCCTGCAGTCAATCTCACCCAACGATGACCTCCAGCAGAAGCTCTCTCAGAACAGTTTGGAGACTACATCTGAGATAACACCTCTGGAGTCAGGACTGCTGTATTTGCTCATGTATTATCAGGCCAGGCTAAAGTTAACTCTTTCCCCAGAGCATTCCTTGCTTTTTTCTCTGTTTCGTTCTTGTATGCACCAGGGCTGTATATTGCCTATGAAGCACAGCTTAAGGCGAGGCCAAGAGGGTCTTTTGGACCCACAGAAGCCACACAGCCAGTGATGGCCTCTGGAAAAAGCACTGACCTCTGGTTAGAAAACTGGCTGACCCAGAGGAGAAAGAAAGGGAGCAAGAAGCCATGGTGAGGCCCACATGCCATCCTCACAGATAACGCTAGTATGCCATGGGCCAGCCCATGGATGAGCAATGGGCTCAGTGAGTCCATAAAACTTCTACAGTAAGAGCTCTGAGTCCCTTATCATGAGGTATGTGCAAGCCTTCAAAGCAAACATGGGCTGTTATGATAGAGGACTTTTCCAGGAGTGTAAAGAGCAAAACAGTTCCTTCCTTCCTCCCCTCCCTCACACCCTTCTGGGGCCATGGCCACAGGCCTCCTGCCCAGTGCCAGAGTGCTGTGTCCCTGCGATAGCCAATTCTGCAACAGATCACACTTTCTGTGCCTGCACCTATTGTACACAAATCACCAGTGCCACCACTGCTTAGTCCAATGAGAATCAATCTCACTGTTTATTTTGGGGGTTTGTTTTCTCCGAGCCACCTGCCCTGCCTGATTTTCCTTGGATGTTATCAGCCTGCAAAGTGAATTTATGCCTTTCCTTGGGTTTTCTGCTCATCTTTCCATCTGCGTAGTCATGATCTCTTTGATTTTCTGGATGGGGAAATCATCTGCATGGATTTGAGGTGGAGGCATCTTCCTTTGCCTAATTGGTTATTCCAAAATAGCTCCTACTCTGCTGTGGCTAAACAAAATGAAACATTGCTGTGGGGTGCAAGGGCTGAAGAGCAAGAGGGACAGTAGATACGATGGCAGGGCCCAAATGAAAGTAACAATGAGAAAAACATAGTAAGGGGAGAAAAGTCCAAAAAAGAGAGCAAGAGAAGGAGACAAAGATTCAGCTGGGGAAAATGCTAGGTTTATAGTCAAAGCATTTCATCTGAGTTTAAATTTGCTCTTAAATACAACTTCCAGCTGTCCCCAAACCTTTTTGCCCCAAACAAGAAGTGAAGGGCTGGCTGTGGGACGTTCCTGCTTTTTCTTTTTGGGCAGAGGCTGCTAGCTCAGGGCCCACCCTCACCAGGTACATCCCCAGAGGGAGGGGAGCTTGTCTGAATGTGCTAATCCTCAAAGTAATGATGCATCCTGTGAGTTTCATGACATCAAACACTGCGAGAGGGTAATTAGCACCCCAGTGACTGTAGCAAGCCCTTGGCGGCAACGCTAGTTCTGAGCATGCGGCTTTTATTGGGTCATGAGGAAATGGCATGGGGCTGGTAGAGGAGTCTCTGCTCAGCAGAAACAAGAGAAATAGGCCAAATTAAATACTGTAATGAAATACCAGTTGAATGGCAGCCAGTTTGGGGAAGGCTGGATTCACAACCAGGCCAGAGTGTAGCCGCAGTGGGAACGGTGGGGCTCATGGAGGGCACCACCTCTTAGATCCTCTTTCCTATAAATCCAGACCTACCCTTACCTACAGAAATATTTTAGTGTATCCAGGCCTGCCCTTTACTTTTAGAATAGCCTGAAAGAAAATTCCTGGGGACCTTGAAACTGTGGAATGAGCTAGGATTTGGTACCAAACTCTGTGGCAAGTACCATCTGCAGCAAAACATCTCTAACAAAGTCTCTAACAAGTTGTACCAGACAGGACACTGGACCCCCCTCCCTGGCAGCTCACTGCTGGCCAAGGGATGATGTGAGCACAGAATAGGTACTCAACACAATATACACATTGGACTGGACTTTCACATCTGACCCTGATGAGTGCAAAAACAATTCAGTATTGACAGGCCCATCTATACATACTAGGCTCAGGTCATCTTCATTTTTCCAGTCAGAAATAAGAAATCTAAAACACTTTTCTGAGCATATGGCTTTCCAGCTGAAGTGAGTGCTGCATGTCATCTGTTTCGGCCGTGCAGCCCAGCATGGGAGACTCGCAAACACAGTGCTGCACTGAAACAAAGTTATCACTGACTTTATGAGATATTTGTTCAACCTTGCACCTGCAATTAAAGCAGTTAAATGAAATGAATCACAAATTCATGGATTTTAAGGCCAGAAGGGACCTTCTTGACTATCTCATCTGATTTCTTGGTCTGGCATAATATAAACTGGAGAATTACACCCTGAGGAACCTCCGTCTGGCCCAGAGTATCTACTTGGACTAGAAAGAGCATGCCTTTCAGAAATACACCCTTTCTTGGCTTTAGGCGTTCGCGTCTCTAGATAAGGGTATCACTGAAGATTTTGTACTGTGCTTCTCAGCTGTATTTTTTGGGCTTCAGCTTTGAGCAACTACATAAGGGTTTGGTGAGATAGATCAAGAAATATTTCCCTCATATCTCTTCTTTCTGTAATGATTCTTACAATCAAATTACTCTTTATCCTCGTATCTGCTCAATAAAATAATCTTTGTTCATGTGAATACTCACAATTTTTGTGGTTACCGAAAGTTACCCTAGATCCAAAAGAAATGTCTCCACTAGCCTACATAGTAGTCACAATTCCTGATAATTCTTGCCACTGAACTATCTGTGATTATGCCAGATAAAAATGGCATGGACCTGTCCGATTCAAGGAAAAAAAATGTCCAACTAATCAATTTAATCTAATTCCCCATTCTGTGGCCCCTCTGCAAAAACACTTGTGGATTTTTTTAGTCAATCTGAATAATTTGTACAACACTGAAAGCAAAATTAGCCCATCTGGTAAACTCCTTGCTGAACAGGGGTGTATTTATTGTTGCTATAAAGCTGCTTAATCCCTTCATATTGTTTGTGATCTGGTACTGGATGAACAGAGCTGAGATGAAGAAGCACAGTGTTTAATTACATCCATAGGCTTTTGATGCTCTTAAGAAAGGAGTGAGAAAGACAGCACAGCAAAAAGGTAGATGCTTTTAAGGCTTCTCTTTCTTGAGCATATGAATTAGGTTTCCCCACAGGCATTCCTTCCAGAAAAATTTGTCATACACAGAGACTAGATTCAGAGCAAGTTATCTGCTGGGAAACAGCAGCAATTGAGTTTGGGGTAAATTAATTGAGACAAAATACCAGCCCTTTCCAAATCAATGGAAATATCTTCCTGCATCTTACACCCCAAATTAATTTGGAATATTTATTTATTTTCCAGAACCAAATCTGTAGTGCAAAAAATATCTTGATGATGAAAGCAAGAGGGGTACAAACATAATGTACTTTAAGTCAGTGCAGGGATCGCTTTCTCCTCTGCTGAGTTATTTCTCCCCCACTCACACTCACAACACAGGGCAGCTGTGTTTCCCTGACAGTGTACATGCTCCTATATTTTCGTATGATGCACAGGCAGGGGAAATCATGTGTTGATCCTGTACATCACTGCCTTTAACACTTCTAAGAATAAAATGCAAATTATATAACAAAAGCAACAAACAATTAAAAAACCCCAAACTACTGTAACTTGGTTGCAATCACATAAAGCACTGTCAGATTTTTAGAGAATTGCTTCCACCGTCTGAATCAGCCTAGCTATACTTGAAGTATGATAAAAGAAATGACATCTCCTATTCTATAATCCATTATTCATCAAAGACCAATATGTAATGAAAACAGAAATACAAACATCTGGTTTCAAGTTAGATCTTTTTGGAGATCTAATTCCTCTGAAGAACTTAAACCCAGAAGTCAAACATCATAAATAATTAGACAAAGGGTGCTGAAAATTACAAAAGAGTCAGGAATATCTCCAGTGCCTTTATATGCATCTTTGATTTTCCTTTCATGAGAAAACACTGGCTTGCAGGTAAGAACATTGTATAAGATGAGCACCCTCTCTGTCACTAATATTTAGCCCAGTCAATGGTGTCTGCTTCTGTACCCTCTTCTACTGACAAATAAAAGGCAGTTGCAAAGAGGAAGAGGGCTGTGATATTAAATACGGTTTCTCATGTGGAGGTATCCCTCTGCAAAGGGAGAACAGGGCAACTAGCTCAGCTTTTAGTGTCTCACTATCAGATGTTTATGCTATAAAAAATTCTGCCTGAGATGTCTGCAGTAACCCACAGCTGTCAAAAGAGTAGGAATTTCCGTGACCATATTTCCACACCCCTCAGCAGCTGAAATACAGAGGATAAGAGCATCAGGATGCACTAACTCAGCAAGGAAACAGCTTCAGCCACAGTGTTTTAATGGTCTAATATACGGATGAGACGTTATTGGCTAAATTTTTGCCATCAGGTCTATAAATACATGTGGTTTCTTGAGAGAGAGCAGAGCGCAGTGTTGTCTTGTAAATATTTGGAGTATACATTATGCCATATGATAGCAATTAATGTGTGACTCGCCACTTGTCCTTTTGAATAGGTGATTTTTTAGATGATGAGAGCAGTCCCTTGTCATTAGAGTCATGAGGAAAAGGACTTGTGGTATTCTACACTAATAGTCCCAAACCCCATACGCCACAGCTGCAAGATTGCAAGGGTGTGGATAGATTTAATTTAACTATATTTTTACAATGGGATATCTCTTCTTCCCCATGTGCCATGCAGATCATTACGGACTTTATACTGTCACTTAATCTGATACCAAAGCAAGTCCAGCAACTTAACCGCGACGATTAACTTCGGTTTTACTCATTTTCTTCAGCAGAGGGAGCTTGAGCCTACAGCAAAGAGCCCCTGCCTTCCCTCTGACATGTTCTCCCCAGCCTGTCATTACCAGCACACCTCAGTGCCGCGGATATTTGCAGGTAAATGAGGAGAGAAATCGTGGCACCTTGGAACAGCTCTGAAAAGCTGCCCTGCCCTCTGGATCAGAAAAGGATCCGGCGATCTGATATGTGTTGGATCCCTCCAATGCACAGCCCTTTTCCAGAGGGACTCTGTATTGCGTTCGAGTCAAAGAACAGTCTGAGATGGGGGTAAAACCATGTGAAAACTGGCTTTGTGCTGATCCCAGAGCAAATTTAAGCAGCCAAAGGACTGGTCTGAATTGTACCAGGGATGGGATTAAGGACCCTTGTGCCTCTCAGTGCCTCACTCAGGGATTGAGGTAGAGGATGAAGGTCTTGCATGGAGCAGGAACAGGGTCAACAGCCATGCTGAGAAAGGTGGCACAGGGAATCAGTCTAAAAGCCAGGTTTCTTAGGAAGTTTTTCTCGCTACAGGTTGATGCAGAAGTGCCTAGGAGTTGTCCTACAAAGCATGTGCAAATTGTTTCCATTGTTCTGGGGAAGTGGGTGCCAGAGGTCCTGCCATAGCAAGTGCTGTGGGGATGCTCACCCTCCTACGAGCCCACTGGCTGGCACTGGTCATCCCTCCAGCCGCCTTGGTCTATCGTGTGTAGGGATTCCTGCTTCAGCCACAGCAAATGGAACACCAACTTCCCCAAGAAGCTCTCATCCATCATGTTGTTCATTGGATCTCAGGGACCCTTGGAGGATGGTTCAAAGTCGTCCCTTGCAGTGGTCAGTAGCTAAGCAAGGCACTTGTGTGTTGCCATTTCAGTGTGAAAACATTGGCCTGAACATTTTAATGTTTGTAAGCATAACAGGATGCAATTAGTACTTATAACACATCACTGAGATAACTGAGCATGGGAACACACATTTCAGAACAGAAAGTTAATCATGCAGGTATTAAAATGACTCAAATAAAAATATATGTTGAAAGAATTAGAAACAAACCCCATAAGATTGGATTCTTAAACCTTTATCCTATGTACAAGAGAAGCCGTTATCTGATTTTATTCCTCTAACAGGCCACGATCCATGGGAAAATACTTCCATAAAACAACCATTAACTAATTAATAACTTTCTGGCTTGAGTTGTCTACTTATAATCCACCTTTTCCCACATATTCAAGCAAGTTAAAACTGTGTAATTCTAACCTCATATCCACTTAATGGGAAGCTTATTTGTTGTGATGGAAAAGACCTTGAAGAAGTGCCTGCTACCCACGAATTTTCAAGGTAAATGAAACAAACTGCAAATCAAGGACACCATTAAAGCTTGCCCATATAAATCAAGGGTCTGGTTCAGGGCTGTCTGATTGAGTATGTGTTGGATTAGGCCCAAATTGCAATTGGTTTGCATATTTCCCAAAGAAGTGCCAGTACATAAAATGCCCATGAATGCAAACAGGTTGTGTTTTTTCATTTGTATAATTTAACAGAGGGTGGCTTAAAAATGAATGCACACAATAGAATTATACCATATTCTCAGGAGTTCAAACAAGTTGCTGTCTGCTGAAGGGAAGGTCAATCTGGTGATTAAAGCTTAACCTCCAGGGAGGAGGAAATCACAGTTGTATTCCCCGAATGGCCACATATTTGTGAAGTCACCAGACTTTTCACGCCTCTACCATCCAAACAGGGACAGAGCATATTTATGCACCTTCACCAGCCCATCCACATTTGTATGTTGATAGCAGAGCAACAAGAGAGAGATGGTGTTGAAAGGCAAATTACCTTCTGACTTCATTCCGTATACACATTTATATTTCTGCCATGAATAGAGCAGTACGCTGTGCACATATGTCTTTGCTTATAATATATATTTTTATGCCATCCATGCCTTGCCTTGCCTACCCTTCCCCCACCACTTTCTCTTTTCTTCGGCATTCATACTTATCATTCCCAAAAACATCTGAAAACAACAGGATGGCATCACCCTACAGCTCCCCCTTCTCTGACTCTCTCAAGAAGCTCTGTGTCGTATTGTCAGTGTTTTATATATTTACACCAACACAGGAGGCCTGGGATGTGGGCTTTTTCGTTTATATGAGTCTCACCGCCACAGGGGGTATTTAACTTTCTGCCCTGGTTGCTGTAATTCTCTCTCCAGTGGATATACAGTTCAGATCAGGTTCCTATTGCTGTGATGACAGGCATTCAGCAGGCACTGTAATTGCAGAGTTAAAACAGCTCATTTTCTTACTGGCAAGCTGTAGTTAAAGAGGTGCTAGGAGGCAGCCTGGCTGTCTGCAGAGGAACTGATCAAAGCACTGAAAGGCATCTGGCTTGTCTCTGTTTTCTTTCACCACCCCCCTTGCTGATGGAGGGGAAAAAAAAAAAAGAGAGAGAGAAAGAGAGAAGAAGCGAACAAAAAAAAAAAAAAAAAAAAGAGAGAAAAAAAAAGGAAAAAACTATTAAAAAGGAATTTATGAAAATGAATACTTGTCCCTTTCCTAAGGGTAAAAGGCAGTGTCTTACTAAAGACACTAAACACAGTTGGCTTAGGTCTGTTTTTTTAAGTCTCTGCATTTTTTAATGAGAAAATTGGGGCTTGTGAATGTTCATTTGTGTCTATTTCCATTAGCTCTTCCCAGTAAGCTACCTGAACTGTTGGGTAGCACTTTTCACACTGCAGAGACTGAAGTTTCCCCATCTCTGTATCAATGTCATTTTTCCTCATCAGACTCAGGTTTTTCTCCTTCTGACCTCTACCCTTCCCTGAAGGACATACGGCTCTAGCCAGAATGTGATGGACGATGGGATTCTGTACCCTGGATTGACTGCAAAAGTACAAATGAAACACAGTTTTGCTTTACTTTTCTTTGTTCTGATTCACTGCAATTCTTCCTGTCATAAATTCCAGCAGATCACAAAGGAAAAGGTAAAGAGAGTTGACAAACCACTTGAGATGTTCATATGAAGGATAAAAGAGGGGAAAAAACTCCAACAGCAGGGGAAGACATCTATCAAACAAATTGAGATCAATGATCCAAAAGCCACTGAGAAGTCAATCAAAATGTTTTTCCCAATGAGACAAAGGAGCCCTTGGGCAAGGAATGGCTCCATTTCCAAATAAGAAAAAGCCTTGCATCTTGGGGAAAAGCACCATTCAGGTGAAAAGAACTGAAATGAAGGAGTCACTTTCTATGAGTCAAAGGGATAAAAGGTTATCAGGACAGTAAGAGCTGGCAGCTGAGGGCACACGCTCTCCTCCAGCGAAGTTCCTGTCTTACAGGGGCTCTGAAAGGAAAAGAAATGGAACATGATCCATTACACACTATTTGACATCATTTTTCAACCAGGTTTCTAGGCTGGTACAGTGCAAAAGCAGTGGGATTTCTGCTGTCTCTTCTGAGCCTTCCGTCATCGGAAACTCATCAGGGAGAGGGTTCATTCTCGCTTTTGCTCCCTTCGCACTTCATTTTTTTCATCCACTATCTCTTGATGGTGACACCACCATCTTCCCACGAACAAAGGAGGAGTTCAGAGACTTTGAAAGAAGAAAACAAACTCGGTAACTCAACAAGGAGCCTAGACAGGCGATGTTGCAAATTAAGTTGAAAGAGACCCAGTTACTGCACCATTATTTGATTTCCCCTTCTCTAATCCCTTTCTTGTAATTAGCATAATTTATTAACATATTAGAGCCGTGCATGTGAACCTTCTTTATAGTTGCTGAGTGCTCCCTGAGGCTGCCTAGTGAAAGCTTTTCCCCACTGTTTAATAATATGTTACATAAGGAAAACCAGCTTCTGATATCATTTAAATTATGACTTTCCTTTCTGCCTCTGAACACTCATTTCCTTTAAATGAGGTTAATTTCCTTAAAGAATGAAAATCCTCCAATTTCAGTTTTCCATTCATTAGACCCCCTTAGTTCAGCATGAAAAAGTCACACACCAAGGGGGATAGGAAAAAAGAAAAGAAAAAAAATAAAGAAAAAAAATTCCATTGAACTTCAAACACAACCATCCTGAGAAGAGGTTTCCTGTGATCCTGTCTCCTACTCTTCTTTCTGGACTGAGAAGGGCACAATGCAGACTGTTAGGAGATAAAGTGGACAAGCCACTTTACATCAAACTAGCTTCTCCCATCTGGCATGTCAGGCCCTCTGGATGCTAAGGGCATTTTCAGACTTGCAAACACGCAGTGCTCCTCTGGTGGATCACACAGCGGTTTAATGGGCCAACAGCCAAACATGGATTTCTTTGTATTCCCCCAGATAGTTTCCTTTCTTTCCATCAATCCACTGCTGATATCTGGGAGAAGATGGGCAAACAAGATCACCCCCGCCCCCGCTCTAATTATCAGTCTGATGCGGGTTCATCTCTGGGCACAGGACACAGCTGTGACCACAGCATTGCACCACCTTGACTGCTTCAACTAACATTTACCTTCACTCCTTGCTCTCCTGAACGAAACTTACTCCTCACATTGCTCATGAATCAGCCCCTTCAATTCTTTGCCATGTTTTTTCTTGTTTTTCTTCTTCCAGATCTTCTACAGCTCCCCAATGCTGTGATAACCCAAACCAAAGGCAGTTTCAAGAGGTAACTCAAAATGTCTGTTGAAATGTGGAATTTCCTTCTGGCTCCTCTACGTTCTGTGCCGAAATATAAATGCATTTTCTTCTTGAATGTTGGCTCAGGAGTTAGCTAGCCCTAAGTCCACGGCCAAGTACTAGCTAAGCAGAAGACATGCTCAAGAGAGGAAAAAACAGTGCAGTAGTTTTTGAAGTGCTAGCCAAAAGCTGGTTTTCTGCTCCTCCTCTGACTGCTTGTGTGATGTTTGGCTCACCCAGTATGTAAGTGCTTGACTCTAGCTGAGTTCAAGGTGATTTAACGGCTAATACCTTTGAGGATTTAGGCCTCTGTTATATTTCAATAAACTGGGAATAAAGTAATTTCTGCACCTTAAAGAACAGCTGTGAGCTATTAAAGCTTGTAGCTGTGTACTCTAGGTAGATAATACCTCGTCCTGTCACTGTAGTGAGCATAGCCCCGCCACAGATGGCATTTTTAGCTGTGGAGTGATTCATAACAGCAGCATCAGTCACGTTGACGCTAATTTAAATACAGTGTTGCCATGTTAACAAAAAGGGCACCCTGCTTTTTTAAAAAATGAGTACCTAAAATAACAAAGCCTCCAGTGTCCTCCCACTGAAAGGCATTATAAACACATCATTTTGGAAACAATAAGAACAGAAAGAAACTCTGAAGAGAACCATGTGCTCGTTGCTCTGCAGGCAGCTTGGTGCTGGACACCTGTCAGACACCAGCGGAGCACTAGGTTGTGTGCGAGGTTTCATTAAGCAGGAAATAATGATGCAGGCTGGACAATGTTTTGCTGAGTTTGGGGCAAAATTTTGGGTCATACCTTAAGTTTTCAGCCCCAGTTAACCTTTCTCTAAGGAAAAACCAACCTTAATAGCATGAAATGTCAGGAAAATTATGTTAATTTGCAGACTAAATTTTTTTCAAGACCTCAAAGAAGTAAGTGAATGTTATTGTTGTTAATACTTGTTTTTTATCACTGGGGAAACCCAAGGACAATTAAATTAACTTGTTGGAGATCATAATGCCAGAGGTACAAGAAAAAGACATGTTTCCTGACTGATGCCGGAGGTGTATTGACTTGGGGATTTTAGGGGGTGCTTTTCATGAGAAAATTTCTGTGGAAAGGGACAGCCTGTTCAACCAGGAATAATTCTTCCTATTAAGAAGAAGCTTTACTGCAAGTAGGAGAAATTGAGACTCAGACAGAAGGATTTGAATTTGTCTCCCCTTCCCACCCAAAGTGAATGCCACCAGGCCCCTCAAGGAAGCAGGACTTCTGTAGCTTCATGCCAGTGTGGAATGGGAAAACAAGTTCTCACCTCACTTACAGGTTTTTGACTCCCAGCACTTGACTGAACCAGACTGTTTTCCTCTCTTCTCTCTTCTGAACCTGATTTACTGCAGTATTTATCTGATTTAAGGTTGTTCTTTTATGCTCTCCTCAGGAGCACCAATGTCTGGGATGTTGCAACATATATAAAGCTTTTGGGTGTATTTATGTGTATTGAAATGTACTTTTCATGGTACAGCTGCACACACCCTTTCCACTATTCAGCCTCCTCTCCTCCCACTTAAAAACAAGCCTTTTGAAAGCAGAAGGGAAGAACAATTAAAAAAATTGTAATCTGCCTCAGGTAATGACATGATTGAAACATCACCATTTTGTCTGGAGGGTCACAGGATGGCTTTATGAGAAAGCTTTAAAGCTGCTAACTCTAAGGAACCTTTGATATTTCACCTTTTGTTGTTGCTAACATATTCTGCTTCCTGACTCTTGGAAACAAAGCCTGTACCGAGGGCCCTGTTGCTTCAACAAATTTGGTGCCAAACATGCTATGCCATGGAGCAGCCTGACAATCTGAGAAGATTAATTGAGAACATACATTTGAGATCTTCCAAGTCATTTAAGTAATTTAGATACTTAAAATGAAGTAGACATCATGGCCCCTTAGTCAGCTTTGGGAATGCAATGCTTAATCTTATATGTTTCAGCTAGATGTGGTGTGGTCCCTGTGTGGTGATCTAGGTTCTGGCAAGAAAAGATTATGCTAGCAGTGGCTCATGTTTCATTATAACAGCTCGAAACTAAAGGGAAAACCTAACTGATGTACTGCAAAGTACATATGTTAGCATTAACAGTAGACCCAATTGGACAAAATTATCTTCCCACTCTTTAAAATACAGAAATAGTCAATCAGAACTAGGCACAAACATTTCTATAGCTTTGGTGTAAGTCGTCTTCTCTGTTTTTAGAGAACCAGGAAAGCATGGTAAATATTCCTTACTTAAGAGTTCATATCACACCATTTCCTTGCTACTACTGTCTTTTACAGTGATCATGAGCTAACATTTTATAGATCTTGATTTTTTACAAATGTGTTCAGTTCACAGTATTGCTTAAACCTTGTAGACAGGAATAGTCCTCCGTTGGTTTGTTTCTAGTAGGCTTTGAAACTATTTGATCCTTGGTTGTGCTGGTCAAACATCAAGTTATTTCTGATCAAGGGTTGGTAAACAGAAAACATAAAAACAAAACTCAAAATTAAAATTCAGAGGGGCATAAACTCTACTCGAGTAGCTGTAAGAAGCTTCCAAGGGTGTGTTTTCCAGATATGTTTCACTCAACAGCAGCTCATAGAAACATTTGCAAGAAACAAATAAGAGGGATCATGAGTGTAATTGAAAAGAATGTGAGGATTTTACTTGAAAAGACATTAATGGGTACTTTCTAAAATAATACTGACATTTCTACTTGTACAAGAGTCTATTTGAGGAAAATGTCTGGGTATTTTGAAAGATGCAAGAGCTTTAGAAAAGATCTAGAATTTTGCACTCTAGCCAAAACCAAATGAAGACAAATGAAAATGGAGCGGTGCTAGCCAAATGAAGCCAAGTCAAACCATAGACACTATTGGGACCTGTCCATCACAGGCTTCTGGCAAAGATTCTTAGCAACTAAAAATGTTTCCACGATTGCTTTTGCAAAGTGAATGGTCTGGGCCTCAGACAGAGCTGTTTCTTGTGGAAATTGGTGGAAATACTTAGCCTTTGGGTCCTGGTGGAAAGTTGCCTCCGCTGAGTTTCACCACAGACTCCATGACTTTGCCTAGAAATTGCCTTCACCAGCCACCAAATAAGATAAATGAGAGGCTGAGGCTTGCAATGTAACTACTGCTGTCTTTTGTGATACAATGAGATAGCATTGTTATGTCATATTAGAAGAATAAACAATCATTATTTTACATTATATCTAAGTTTACCATCCTGGGAAAAAAAGGTTGCCCTTCTTCCTTTTGATATAGGGCAATAAATTATTTCTCTCTTCTTTTTCCTGGGCCCATCCAAACTCCTAGAATCTATCTCCTGTAAAAGAGCGAGGTACAGGCAGCTTATGGAGTGAAGACATTAATTCTATTTTATATATTGTATTGTCAGATACACTTAGCAGAAATGGACGCAAAACATCTGATGGAAGCATCAACGAATGTATAGGTGGAATACTGATTTTTGACCATCTGTAAGTGATTTGGTCTAGGTTTTAAAGACTGATTTTTTGTCTTCTGGACAGGTTTATACTCAAACCATAGAATGCAGAATTGAGACCTCCTTATAACCCTGGAACATGATGATGACTGGCTCTGAGGCATCAGTACTGCCTCTGTTCATAGCATCCAATCCAGTTGAGACCATCTAAAATATTTTTAGCTTTCATATCAGTGTCTATGCCAAGAGTACACCTGTCAGGACTGTTGTGACAGAGAACTGTAAGCCACAGGGTTGTTTTCAGAGGTCACAGTGCTCAGGCTATGATTTTTCCAGGACTGCCATCACATATATGTTTCTATACACAAAAGACCATGCAGCATGGAAGGGAGTTATCATCTGGAGCTTTCTTAAGGGATGTGTGAAAAAACCATCTTTGTTAATTTGGGAATAAGTGAGAAAAACTGCAATAACAACTGCATTCGTTACTGATTAACATATTGCTATGGACTTTCTGTAGGGACGTCCTCTGGGTATTTTATTCATTGCTTTACCCAGTTTGCTCCATACAGTCAGAGTTTACCCTCTTTGAGCTCTGCCCTGGCTATGATATAAAGAGAAGAGGGGAAAGAAATCAAATGCTATGGAAAACAAAAGTGTTCTGAAGTATAACCGTAGCTAGCTCCAGCTGTAACAACAGGGTTGAGGGTTTCCAAATTTTAATCTCCCAAAAGAATCTGTATCAAATTCTTCAGCCCAGAGGTCAAAAGGGATTTCAGTAATGGAATGGGACAATTCAGCTTGTAAAGTCTTCTGGGCAAAGGCCTTCTGCTCTCTACCTAGACACATCTGTGGAATATGTGTCCATGAAACATGTTTCCAAGCCACACAGGAATAAAAATAAATAATAGTGACTATGAAATAATTTTATGCTTTTCTGTCTTCTATCGCATCACTAGCAGCAAAGATGACCCAATCTACATAGGAGGCAATTCAGATTGACGATGTAGCAGGCAGCATGCTCAATTTTCCCACTGCACAAATAGGTAAGCAGATTACATATATTCTTGAGCACAGCCTATAGTCATAGTACAAAAACTGTCTCAGGAATGTTCTCTGGGTTTTGTCATTCTGGTGGTGTTTAGATACAAAAGTGTGCGTGAATTAGAAATACAGTCTGGGGAGCTTCAGACTTTCGGGATGTCTGTTACTAGTAACAAGTTGAAATACAGTCATATAAGTTGTTTGAGAAAATGGGATGGGAAGCCCTAGCAACAAAAAGCATGTGGAAAATAAATGATTACTCCCATCTCTCAGGACTGCTTCTTTATCATTCTCTGAGTCATAAGAGAGCATCCAGAAGGACCTTACAGCACCAGCCCAGCAGTGCAAGCCTTTCCTCTGCAAAATGGAGCTGCTCAGTACTCAGCCCATGACGTAAGCTCCTGGTCCAGATGGGCAGATGTGTGAGAGAGGACAGATGACCAACACCACTTCTGTGGTCAGATACAAAGAAGGATACGTTTTCCATTTCCCACATAAATGCCTCTCTCTACAGTGAAAAAAAACCTGGGATACGTTTTGTGTGCAACACCAAAGAAAGGCAGATAGAGTAACAAGATAAATACCGGTATTAAAGACAAGAGGTGAGCCATACCTTCTGTGATGTCTGCTAGGAAATACAGGCTTCCCTTGAGCTGCATTGTGAGCACCCGATGCCTAGAGACAAGCCTTAGGTTCCCATCAGAGCAAGGAGCAGAGCTTGGCTCTCTTTGCCCTGCTGGACTCTAACCACTGACCTACTCTGATGATTCACGGGTTTTGTGGGTCATGGATATTAATTGCTGTGTAGTTGGAGTAATCAGAGCTTCTGTGGTCAGGCAAAATCTTTCTCCCCTTCTCTGTCTCCTTAACTTTTAAAAGTCATCAAGTTTCCTCATTGCTCTGGCTCTCACAGAACAGAGCCAGAAAGTCCCTGTTTAAGTGGAGCAAACGTTTTTCCAAAGGGTCAAAGTTCAGGACAAGCTTGTAAGCAGATTATGGAGCTGGTAGAAAGGCCAAAGGCACCCTAAGTCTTTACATTCCCAAAGTGCTGTGTTAAACTCTAGCCCAAGGATGTACTTAACCCCAAAGAGAACGGAGGTCAAGTGAACTTGCAGCATTTCAAATGCAATCAGCTTGGAAAAGTAGCTGTTTATAAAGAAGTATATTACATAGACAAGCTAATGTTAGCATTCCCTCTCTGCAAATAAGCCTGACCTATTGCTAGTCTTGTCAAAGAGCTGCCATGTTTGTTTTATAGCATCAAACAGCAAGACTTTATTTCAGTTTAGGTTAAATCTCAGGGAGCATTTTGGCTCAGGGGCATTCAAAGTCTCCCTCTAAGGAGATGCAGAGGGAGTATTTATGCTGTATATATTTAGGTACTTAACACAAACTGGCTCCCTGTACTGTCAGGAGAGTGAAGGAAGGGTTTCCAGAGGGTGGTTCAGAGTACCTGAAATGGGCCCTGAACCTGTGTGTCCCCCCTCTTCCCGCAGAGCTTGCAGAGCCCAGAGTTGAGCCATGCAGAGATATTGCTTTGCACTTTCTCTGTGTTTTCTTTAAGATGTTCAGAGCTGTGTGTAAGGTGCTAATTGACCCTCATAAAATCCCCACTGCAGTTATAACACTCAGCTGACATGTGTATGCAGGAGTCACAGCAGGATGGTGGTACAGGTGGGAGTGTCCGGATACAGCAAATCAGGGCCATGGCACAGGGCAGCGCAGCGCTTCTGCAGCCAAACACGTGTCTTGGGCAAAACACTGACGTAGAAATGGACCCGCTTCCTCCAGCCTCAGCAGCCCTCCTGCTTTTCTCGAAGATCTTTCACCAGGCACAAGAACACTTAATGACTGTGCCATGTATGGCAAATGGCCACCATTGAGCTTGCTGAGGATGCTCAGCAGTCTCCACTTGGTTTTTCTTTGGATGAAAAGGAACAAACATATTATTTGGCATGAATAACTTTGTTTTAAATGAGAACAAGAACATAAAACCTAAAAACAACAAATGTTAAGGTCTCCTTTAAAAGACTGTAGCCACTGAGAGCATCTCTCCTGTGAAGACCTTGCCCTGTACATGTTGTTACTTTTTATTACTATTTCTGTAACCATCATAATTAATATTAACATAACCATTAGGGTGACACTAGCAATAGTACCAAGGAACCACAGGCACGAACTGAGATCCATCTTTGTGGGTGTCAGCAGGACCTCATGAAGTCTGCATGGGAGATTAAATATCTTATTTTTTCAGGGGCAGCTCACAACATATTATGGGTGCAAGACACCAGTCAAGTTGTGGTGAAAAGCAAGGAATGAGTAGGCACTCCTCTTGGTACTGATGCTTTCCCAGAATACGCTTGCATCCACAGTGTTTGCACGTTTCAGGTGCCAAAAACTGCTCGGATGGACATGAGACTTGTACCGGTATTTCACGGGACAAATTAGTTTTTTCTAGCCCCTTAAGTGTTCTTAAAGAGGTTTTCCCTGCTTGGTTTTGGTTTATGGTAGTATTAATCTTATGTCAAACATTCAAAATTCTGAAGCTTAGAAGTTGTTCTATAAACCACAGAAGTGCACTGTGGAATGTAAGAGAGCATTTTTTTTAATTTTATAGTAGCTTCAGAAATGTCTCCGTTTCGTCAGGGAGACTGACTATTCTTGAGCCAGGAAGCAACTAAAATATGTAATATGGATATTTATTCTTACATGTAGACTTCGTCTGTCTCCAAAAAAGGAAGTTTAAGAAAGCCCTTTTGAAAATTCTCTGTCTAGGAGAGCAAAATGCTTTCAGTTTTTCTGGGATACCACACATCTTGCTCAAGAGGCCTGAGTGTTGAACAATCCATTAAGAAATGCTGTCTTCTGTACAGCTCTCAGCTCTTGCACAAGTAATTGCCTAATTGAAACAGTATCATTTATTAGCTTCTTTGCTCAAGGCTTCTTCAGATTCAGCTTCTGCTCTTGGGCATCCTCCTTTGAATTGTAGCATATACCTCAGCTAATTACAATGTGGTATCACTTGATAAAGCCAACTGAGATCATAATGGGAAGACACTGAAACATCTGCCAAGATTTGAAAATTGTATTTTTCTTTTTACTCATGCCAAAGACAGGTTACCTGTAATTAGTTCTAATTTACAAATAAGGGCAGGCTGTACTTCTAAAAGGTAGAATATCATGCCTTGCCCCCATTTTTAGAGACAAGTTGGGAATCATACATCTCAATTCTGTATGCCTTTTCTGTGTCAGGAATAATAGCTTTGCATGAGAACTTAGGTAGGAGAAAGGGAGTTATACAAGCACCACCTAAATAATCATGGGACGCCAGTCCCAAGTGGAAAAAACAATGGCACAAGTTCCAAAAATAGAAATCACAGGAGTTCCAAAATTGTCAATATGGATTCTTTCTGTTTGCTGTCTTAATCCTGAATATTTATTATTCAAGTGTTACAGCTCTTTTTCAAACCCCTTTGAATTATTTTTTGTTGTTATTGTTTTATGCTAGTTGTGATTCTCAAATAGTCACAGGACTCCAGGAGCTGGAGTTTTATGAACCCACAAAGAGCTGGAAAACTGTGACTACATCTGAGCTTCCATCACATATATAGTTGAATTGTTTTGGTTTTAGTATTTTTTAAGCCTTTTTTGTTCTTAAAGGATCCAAATGGCTCTGCCTATTTTGACACAAGCTGTGATCCCTAGTCCTGGCCTTCCCATGGGCAGCAGGACAGGGTGGGTAGATGAGCAGTGTAGGAGCACCAGGCTGGAACCTCAAAGAGACCATGCAGAAGGATTGAGGTGTATCAGAAAAAAACTACCTGTGGAGTTAAGGAGTTAAGTAACTTTGCAGTTCAGATTTGACACACTGACCAAGCCAGACACAATGAGAGCTGCTTTCAACAACCTCCGTTATATTCTTCCTGAGTAAAGTCAGTACTTCCTAGTAATCTTCTCCAATATATATTTAGGAAGGAAAGACAAATCGCCTCATGGCTATTGATACTTGACATTTACCTGCTGCCCACAGCTTCAGGTAGGTGCTGTGGAGCAGCTGCGCAGCCTCTGAGTAGCCACTTCCCATTTTGCAGGCGCCTTCCTTTTCTCCAAAAGTCTCTTTTAATTTTCCTGTGCCACATGATACACTTCCTAGAACATACCCAAGCTCCTGGCCACCACCACTATTTTCCTTGAGACAGCCTAGGTTGAAGAGGCAGTTAAAGATGAAGTGATGACTGCTGCCTCAAGTTTGTGACATCCCCTTTGTTCTGTTTTTAGAAGGCTGTTGAAGATAAGCTGTTAGCAGGCTACTTAGGGGGAAAAAAATGCAAAGAAAGATGGTACATATGCTGAGGAGGACACTAAAAGTTGTTTTCAGAATGGCTGCTCCCTTTGTGGACTTGTTTTCTGCCTCTGAATGCCTACCTGCAATTTTGCCCTGAAAATTGCATGTCAGGAGGGAACCTGGTTGCAAACAATTTTAATGACCTTATGGTACATGATAGCACTCATGCAATCTAGGATCCCAGCTTTTTTCACTACTCACCTTGGACTTTGTAAAGACCTTGTTTCAGACTATGTCCCTTATATCAGGATCTAATCCAGAGACCAAACAAATAACTATATCAAGATAAAAACATTGGCTTCTGGAATTTCTTGACTCACTCTGGAAATGGACTTTATGTGTGTATGTGTGTGGTTTCTCTTCTCTTTCTTCCTTATTTCTAACAACCACTTTGTATTAAATATTTCACCACAGACATTTGGTCATCCTTTAAAAGTCTTTAGGTGAATACTTGCTTGTGTTGCAGTTTGTCCACGAAGAAAGATCAGAGTGAGTAATGAGACAACAAACTTTCCCCTTCGCTGATTCTCTGACTTCTCTGTTTCTGCTGCCATGGTTTGACCAGAGTAACTGTAGGTTGCAGAGCTTGCGACACCCTTGCAGAAGATGGACAGTCATGTGCAGGAAAAGAGAAGACAATTCAGTCTCCTTGATTTTGCCTTCTTCTGGGATTAACGATGAGTGTCAATCAGGAACCTGTTTTTTAGTCAGAAGTCCTTCTTTAGAATCCAATTAATGTGAGGTAAATTACAGACCAGCTGTTCACTACTTTCAACTGATTAGTATGGTCTATTTTAAAAGCAATCTTAAGCCAAGCTCTCACCATCGTAGCCTGTCCAAGCATCTGATAAATCTTCATGTTAGGTAGGTGCTTTACATCATTACTTCAGACTGGCAGCATGCACTGATGCTCCTGCTCCCTAGAACTTCACAGCAATCATTCAAAACATATTTCTCTAGAAAATTTCTGGTCATATCACACCAAATGGTGCTCAAATCTAGACGATTTGAAGTTTGGGATACTGGCTGCTTGGGATATTTCAAATACTCTCAGTGGGCACTAAATTTTTCATCTGGATGGAGTACACTTCTGAGAAAACATGAACAGGTTCAGCGTTTCTGAATTACATTAGATTAAGCTCAAGAAATTTGACAAGAGGCCCCAAGAAGACCATTGTGTTCTACAATTTGGTTTAAAAGTGTAGGTCAGTCCTTGACCAAAAATTGCCAGTAAGAGGTGGGCCTTCCCTTACAGTATAGATAGTTTAAAAAATAAGCCACAAACACAGTATATTTTCAGCCATATTCTGGCAGAAACTTGAATGCTGATTCACAAATATTCTGGTTTGGCTGGCTGCAAAGCACTGACTTACATTAATTCTTCCAGTTGTTGCAGAAATTTTTTCCCACTTCCATAACACTGAATTTCACCAATATCAAGCACACACCTTGATAAAATACTTATTAAGATTTGATGTTAACTTAGACATTCTTGTTTTCAGCCCTATACTACTCACAGTGAAGTGCTAAGCATTTTTAATTTTTGTTCAGAAGCAGCCAATGCTTGCACGGTGGGAAGCTCTCTTCACTCTCTGTGTGCGTGTTTACGTCTCTGTGTGTGTGTCGTGGTTTTACCCAAGCCAACAATAAGCCCCACACAGCTGCTCACTCACTCCTCACCGGTGGGATGGGGGAGAGAATCGGAAGGGTAAAAGTGAGAAAACTTGTGGGCTGAGAAAAATGAGAAAAGTTGTGCATTGAGATAAAGACAGTTTAATAGGTAAAGCAAAAGCTGCGCACACAAGCCAAACAAAACAAGGAATTCATTCACTACTTCCCATGGCAGGCATCTCTAGGAAAGCAGGGCTCCATCACGCGTAATGGTGACTTGGGAAGACAAAGCATCGTAACCCTGAACATCCCTCCTTTCCTTCTTCTCACAGCTTTATATGCTGAGCACAATGTCATATGTTATGGAATATCCCTTTGGTCAGTTGGGGTCAGATGACACAGCTGTATCTCCTCCCAGCTTCTTGTAGAGAAGAAGCTGGGAGGGCAGGTGCGGTATGAGAAGCTGAAAATGTCCTTGACTTAATGTAATAATTGCTTGGCAACAACTGAAACAACCAACAACCCTGTGTTATCAACATTATTCTCAGCACAAATCTAAAACATAGCCTCACACTAGCTACAATGACAAAAATGAACTCTATCCCAGCCAAAAGCAGCAGTGTGTGTGACCACAGTTACGCTTTTTGTGAAGGTTTTGTGCTCTCTGGAGTAGTGATATGAAGTCATCTGCTTAGCTCAGGACACCAGAGAGTGATTCACAAGCCCAGGTCCTGGTTTTGGTTTCACAATGACCTTTGAGACATCACTCCATCTCTCCCTCATTCACTTTCCCTCTTGCACTTACTCTTTTGGGTCTATTCCTATCATGAACTTCTTGGGACAGAAGTAATCTCATACAGGTTTTGAAAGTCTTACAGAACTTGAGGCTGTGCCTTTGCAGAGAGAAAGGTGGACACCACCCTGCCCCAGTACAGGAGAGGCAACATCATCCCAGTGCCTGCACATCCAGTGCTTCTCAGAGCACAACGGGAGTTTCATTGGGATTAACTCAGTCACTTGTTTATTCCCTAGGTTAATTTCACACGCCAAGCACCAAGCCTGTGTTAATTATATGATTTACTGGGCTGTGTTTTTCTTTTCATTGCATCGTAAAAAAAGGGTTTGAATAAGGATGCTTGTTCTGGTAAATTTTCACTTGTTTGTGAATGGCCTGGAAATAGTTAACAGCAAGCTGTATTCTGGGCCAAGAGGGATCAGAAGGTTCAGATTATTGCCTTATTTATTTTATTTTATTCCTAATTAATATTTTATGAGTTCTGAATATGTTTACAGAAGCACATACAGGAAAGGGCATATGAACAAACAGAATTAATAGCCATGAACTAACTACTCCATAGCACACCCAGAAGATTAAAATATCATGGAGCAGTCTTTTACCTTTTCTGGTGGAAGCCAGACAGGTCCATTTACAGCAGGAACAAAAGTTCACCTTTACGGTTTTACTTTGTAACACAAGCCCAAGTGTTTAGGAAGGAGGAAGACCTGATCTGCTGGTGGGGAAATCCACCGAGCAGCAGTTTTCAGAGGGAGTTTCTTGGTGCTCCTTTGGGTGTGGCAGTTTGTTCACTGATCTCAGTTCTTCATGAATTCATCAGAGGGCTGAACAGTACAATTAAAGTTCTATCAAAAAATGTTAGGCAGTCCATTCAGCAGCTCCTAAAAATGGTCTTCTGAGATCAAAGGAAGTGCAAAGATGCTTAATTCAGATATCACCAAGATGTAGTTAAATGAAGTAGAGAGAGGCTTAATCCTAACATCTCCTCTGAAGACTAATTCTGGGCTTGTCTCTGTGCTCTGAGCTTTTCCTTCTAAAGGTTACAGGCTGAAATCTTGGTAGTCATTGCCTGGGAACAATCTGGGTTGGTTTTATTTGGGTCCACAGCTAAAGTCAGGAAAATGTTTATGTTTTCAAACTGACCAGGATAAACCTAGGGCCTGGATCAGCCCTTCACAGTCTCCATCCTTCAGAGCTGCTGAGGAATTTCCACCTTTTTTCTGAGTCCAGAAGGAGCACGGCACTCCCATTCTGCCTGCTGCAATAGCAATATTGAATCCTTTTTAACAAATCACCTCTCTCTTTTCTCTAAGTTTTGTCTGCTGCTTGTATTAGTAAATGCAAGAGCCCTGGGTCCTGTCAACCGATTGCCCAAGAAGAGTTTTATTGCCGTTTTTTTTAACTGCCAAGGGAAAGGCTAAGCCTGATTATCAGAGAACTGCAACCACTCAGTCCTCCAAGAAATGTTAATATAATGCCCTTGGGATAAACATTACTAAACTGATGTGTTTTTAAGCTGTCCATTACTTTCCTTTCAAGAAAGAAAAAGAAAGATATTATCAAGAAACAGAGAATGATTGTACAGCATGTTTAACAACAGGAATAATCTAGTGGTGGGAAAAACTCACCCTTTTCTCACAAAATACATTGTTAATTAGGAGCAGATCAGCACTGAGATCTGGGTGTAGATAAATTAATTTTTCCTGCCTACCTAGGGTGCAATAGAAAGATTTTATAATTGGTTAACAATTGGTTAAGTGTTTTAGTTATCAGGATAGAAAAGAGAACATGCTTTATTCCTCATTCTACCAGTTCTTTCCATGATCTTGCGGGGAAAAAAAAAAAAAAAAAAAAAAAACCAAACACCAAAACAAACCACAAAGTGAATTATTAATCTGTATTATCTGAATTTCAGCTAGATAAAGTTGTGAGAGGAGTTTTACATGCATTTAGATGCATGTAGAACTCCATGACAGTTACAAGTCCAAATTGCTTAGGTATCTCTGAGAAGCTCAATGAGTACTTGTCGGCTTCTTTAGACATGTAGGTGTTTTCTCTCTCTTCATTCCCTTGTGAATCCCAGTTTTAGGGCCAGACATTCATCATGCTCCCAAAACATGAATATATTAGTTACCACTTGGTACTATTTGCATAGCTTTTCCCTCCCTAGAAATTCTCATCGTTTCCAATGTCAGCATAGCTCTGACAGAAGTAAGGTTGGAATGTCCTTCTAAGCACGTTGTTGTTTCTCGGTATTGCTTTTACCACTGAGTTACCTTTGCTGACTCAGAAGGGCCTCATAATTCTGCCTTTTCCAGCCAGCCACCACCCTGACAGTCAGAGCCTTCTTACAGGGTAGTAGCAGAAGAAGGAAACTGTAAGAAAAGCAGGCAGTGTCAGCAGAAGATAGAGGGACGATATAGGATCAGCAGTGGACACAGTCAGCTTTTTGAAGCATCAGCGAGGTTTAGCTGCTGCAACAGCCCTTTTGGTTGGAGATAAATGAATGCCGATTCCTATCTTTACCCAGAGGACACCACAAAGTTCACCCTCTGTGGCAGCAGTTGCACGTACTGGTAGTCTTTTTCATCAGAATCATGATCTTGGTGGAACTATGCAGCTACTGGCCAATATTCTGCTATTACTGTTATCTAATTATGCAGGGAAACCTGCAGGTCATGTTTGATTCCCAGACAAGGAGAGGGTAAAAAAAATCACTTGAAACTGGTTTATGTCAAAGGGTGAATTGGTGTGGCATAAACAAACAGCCCAACACGTTATCCTGTTTACATGGGATCAGAGAACGTTTGTAAGTCTGACTCCCGAGGGAGACACTTATAGTAATAATGTCCAGACTTCCTTTGCACAAGGTCCAGAACTGCAGGAGAAAGGGAGGGAAAAATGAGTTTTAAGTGTTTTGTGAGAAAGAAAATGTGTAATAGGAAATTGATGTTATTCCATTTTGCACAATTTCGTGCAAATGTGCTGATGTGAGGTTCTAGTTGGCTTCCTACAGAGAGTTCAGCCCATTGCTGGAGGTTTGTGTACCTCCATAAGGATAAAAGAGCTTCTGTAGCTGCTTCAGATTTGTTTCAAATTTTTCTCACTTGGATTTTCACTTTCACAAGCAATAAGTTTAGATTTAAAAGAGCAATTTAACAACAGCAAGCTTTTACCAGGTGGAAGTGAGCTACTCCTGCTTCTGTTGTAAAATTGCTGTCTGTGATTGTATCCTTGAAGCAATTTTTTGTGTCGTTGGTCTGCCTTGCTTTTTGGAGATATTGGGAGGAACTTATCCACCACAAAATGCCAGGAATGAACCCTAGGATGTTCCACCATCACAAATTCAAAACCCAGACAAGGCAGCTTTCTCCTCTAATGAGATCTAGAGATCAAATAAATAGCTCTTGCCCAAGACATGCTCAGATGTTGTACACAACAAAAAATAGATTAATTAAGAAAGGCCATGAGGCTAATGAGTATAATGTCATGGCAGAAAACAGTCCCTGACTCTGCCTGGTTTCCACACAAACAAAACATGAATGGCAGATACTGCTGTGCAGGATTTATGTCCTGCCTGCTTTCCACTGACCACTGCATGGAGTATGGGAACTCCACTCTTATCTCCTGGCCTGGTCATCATGAAGAAACACAGCTCAGTTGCTAGGCTCGTGTCCCACAACCACTGAATATGGATGGGAGGAGTAGAAATTTGTGGAGGTCTGGGTAGCTGAGCTGTTGTGCAGGCAAAGCCAGGTTTTGCTTGAATGAACATGCACATGGGACCTGAATGTGGTTTGGACACTCATTGTCCTGACTTGGTCAAGTTCTTGCATATGTACTGCATTTACTGTAAGGTACTAGAGTCTTCCTCCAGTTCACTGTGACATGTAACCCAGCCAGGCACTCAGGCTACAACTCCCAAGATATACATTAGTAGACGGCCTCACTGAATTAAACCTTTTCATTTAGAAATGTCAAAACCAAAAATGTAAAAAATGAAATTATTCTAAAAGTTTTATGTGGCACTTTCCAACCAGTAAAAAATGTTCATCTTTCATCCTCGATTGGGAGTCGAGAGGTTCAGGTAGATCAAAGAAACAGTTACAGTCCTGAAGACATCCAGAGGCTGGAAAAGTCTTAAAATTAATCATAAATTGCTCCAGATAATTTAGCAATTTAAGAAGTCAGAAGCAGAAATTTCTTTTAGAGGGGGGAATAAAACTACTCTTGCAGAACATTTTGTCTCAACTGATGCTACTTTTAACACAGATTGGGATTTTTAAAAGTGCTTTTATCACATTGGTAATATCCTGTTTGTGTCTAACTCTCCTCCCATGGAGGACACAATTTGATCCTGGCTTCTTACCTGAGCAGGGGCAGATATAAAGAACCATTAAATCATCTCCATCTTAACAGTGAGGAGGGAGAAGCAACCTTTTTGTCTGGCTCTCCCTCTTCTGCAAGTGGTCAGCCAAGTGGCCAGTTCTCTGGAAGTTGCATACCTCTGTATTAATGGTTTGGGGTGAATTATGTTCCTCAAGAGCTGTATCCTGGCCTCTTCCATTCGATGCCCTGGCCAGACAAACAGAGCTATCCTACTGTGAGAAGAGCTGATCCAAAAACTTTTTCTCCTTGCATGGGGGCAACCAAAGACTCAGGGAGCCACCGCTTGTCTGTGATCAGCTCCTGAGGCAGCCCAAGAAAAAGCATCCCCTTTCTTCAGGGATTAAATATAATTGCCTGTGGTTTATAATTGAGACTGAAATCAGGAATACAGTCTGTAGACAGCCTTTTACTCTTGGTTTCATTTGTCACTCTGTAGTTTGACACACAGACCCTGGCTCAAGAGTTTAAAACTTCAGCAAATAGCAGAAAGTTCAAGGAAACATTTGGAAATTAGGATTTCTTGACTAATGGTACTTATTTGGACCCCCTTTGATCAAGTATAACGATGCTTAAAAGACAGAGTATTTGGACAGAGAGTTTTTAAGTGGAAATCATATTTAATGCCCCCGTCACTGCTTCTTAAGGGAAAAAAAACCCCACACAATAGGGACTTCAAGGTTCCCTCCCCTTCTCCCATTCTGGTTTATGGCAGAAGTGGATTTTTTTTGCCTTGATATTTATTGACTTGCTTTAGTGCTCTCAGATGGAAACATTATCAGACTCATCACCACAGGATAGATCAAAGACAACAGATCAGACTCCTCCCTGGGGTGAAGATAAACTGCTGCACTTGACCTGTGCCTGGAATGTCTAATGGGGTCAAAATGTAGAAAAATAATAATAATACTCATTCCCTTCCACCTCCGCACCAGCCTTCCCCAGGATCATTTAACGGCTACTGCATTGAACAAGGCAGTGTCTTGTATTGCTTTCAGACACAACTCATTTCTGCAGGTAAAATGTAGGACAAACCGGAAGACCATTGCTTTTTGCCTCCTCCAACAAAGTACTTCTTTTTTGAAATTCAGGAAGAAACAGACACTAAGCCCCTTCAATATCCTTTTAAATTGCTGCTGCCCAGAATTTCCTTCCAACTAACAAAATAAGCCTCTTCTCCCGCCTCAATTTTTTTTTTTTTTGAAAGCTTATGCTGCCTTAAAAGAAATGGTGCTCCAACCTTGCTTTCCTTCTTGTCACTGGAATGACTGTAGGACTGAAGTGAACTGTCTGTTTCAGGATCAAAGCAGCAGTCTCTGCTGTCTGAGCAATTTTAAGAGACTTTTCAGCCAACTGCATGAGCTTGAGCGGGCAGCCAGTGGCAATGTGAAGCACAGCAGGCTGCTCTGTAACAGCAAGCAGTGGAGACAGCATCACACCTTGCATCTCCTAATGACGGCCTCTATTTCACTTGCAAAAATCCTGCTACAGCAGCTGCCTCTAGCCATGTGCAAAGTGCCCCTGCCTTTTGTTGTGATTATGAGCTCCAGGATCCTGTTAGTTTGCAGTAAATCACTCACAGCAGCCCCAAAAATGAATAATTTGGTCAAGTCATGAGCCAGCTGGTGTCCCGTAGAGAGTCTGTCTACAGACACCTTTGTGGGTTGCCTCTTCTATTTCCTGAGCATGAGAAGCCCTTAGTTCAGATCCTGAGCTTATTGCAGCTTCTGGGTGACTGCCATGACCTCATTTATAATGTTGCAGAGCTGCACTGATTCATCTCTTCAGGAAATACAGTCTCACTAGGCTTGTCCAGCAATATATGGACAAGCTGTGAGTGGCCGTGCTTCCACTGTATAAGCTCTCTCCAAAACAGAAACAGTCCCTTCTTGGCACTGCCATTGTTTCTCAAGCGCCTAAGAGCTCCTACTAAGGAAAAAGATTCAATATTGAGAACAGTGATACAGCAATAAAAATAAATGCACAATACCTGTAGTTTTGAAAGAAAAAGCCTAATGGTCTGTGGAGTTGAAAGGTGTCCCGCAAAACATTTTAGCGCCAGCTCAGCTTGTTACTTTCATCCTCAAGTCACTCCAATCCCAGTTTTATCAGGCATAAAGATAGGCAATGTCATTAGAGCTGTAACTTATTTGCTGATAGATCC
The DNA here is from genome assembly GCF_000699245.1 of Pterocles gutturalis. Taxonomy (NCBI): domain Eukaryota; kingdom Metazoa; phylum Chordata; class Aves; order Pterocliformes; family Pteroclidae; genus Pterocles; species Pterocles gutturalis. The sequence continues at coordinate 102,398 of NW_010110063.1, read as the reverse complement.
CCAGGACACATCCAGTGGCTTCCTGAGTAATGGAAACAATCAACAAACTCACTTCTTACTGCATTTTGGAACTAGCTGAACCCAAATTTTTCCAAAGTCAAATAAATACTTTCCACCCTCCCTGACTCTGGGCATTAAGGCACACATGAAAGCATGTTTCCAAACAAGGATCTGTGTCATCTCAACTTACCTGTACGAACATCAGTCATTCCTTCTGGTGCACAGGTCTAGTCTGACACATTAAATCAGAGATGCAGGTTTACCCCAGAAATCACGTTTTGAAAGAGGAGATCATGGGAAGCACAGTGATACCATTTGAAAGTTGTGTGGTTTTATTTGCTCTATAGACACTTGCCATATTTAAGCCCATCTTTCTCACCAGAACAGATGCATGAAGGAATACAATGGGCATAGTGAGCAGCACGTTCACGGGTACAAATACTCCTGGCAACAAGCTGTCACAACTTGACTTCCACAGCTTAAACACTCATAATTTGCTATTTGTGTTTTGTTACATTCTGACAAATCTCCACCTGCCCACCTATAGGTATGTGTCGCCTAGGGTGCTCAGCAAGACATATGGCTAAGGGAAAAAAATCCACTGGCAATACTGAAATATACTGTCAAGAGCCAGAGCTAGGTTAAAATCAGGAAATATCCTTTCTTCTGCACCCTGCTGCCCAGCCATGTGGCATGGAGGCAGTCATAATGTCCTGTAGGGCACTGACAGCTCAGGATGGGCACGTACAAGAAGACTGCTGATATCATGGAAAGGGAAGCCTGTTCCTGGCATTAGCTCTTGAAACAGAGTTGATTTATTTGGATTGCCTTTGATCTTTTAATTACAATATGTTTTCATTCTCAAAGCCATGGGTCCAGTTTATCTTGCTATAATTCATGTGTACTATTTTCCTGATTCTTGGCACCTCAGAGTTGCAAGTCTGTGCCTCTCCTGTAGGGCGAGGAGAGGTGAACCTTGCATCTTGGCTGAGGAGCACTGCTTCTGGGGCCATTATGGAGAATTTGAGGTGATTCATTACTTAAAGACTTTTGGGCCTGTTCTCCAAACTTGGAAGGAATTCTGGGCAATCTGTCTGCTCTACCCAAATTTGCTGGTGTTTTCCGAGAATGTATGCAAAATTGAGGGCGAGGTGTATCAGTGTGTGGTTTGAAAGGATAAGTGAATTGGAAGACAAAGATTGTATTTTGTTTCCTAATTCCTTTGTTTGATATTTCTTGAAAAGATATGTTAGGGCTGGAAGTAAACTAGAGTTTACTGCAACCTTGCATAACGGAGTTGAAGTGTTTTGTTCATGTACTCGTAGTTCATTGTGGCCTTAAAGAACCTTTTTTACCTTTACAGGCTTGTATAATAATGACTAGAATCCACAGTAGTTGTCAGAGATGAACAGGATTGTCCACTGCAGCAGCACTATTATTGTTATATTCTCTCAGGTCTTAACTGTACCTCTTTAAAACTCTATATGAAGACTTTCAGAAAGAAAATTTGTTCATTTATTTTGCTAGGGGTTACAATCTTCAAGGTAAAAAAAAATTAAAAATAGCCTGCAGAGGACAAAAAAAGCCTTGGAGCAAGTAAGTTGTATTTTTATATAGCTAAATACTGCTGAAAAGCCAACAGCCTGTGGAATTATTTGCTTTTGTAGATAAGGCAATTGCCATGTTGGCATGAACAGAGATAGGCTGAGAAGGCCAGCTTTTGAGTAAACAAAATTGGAATTATCTTGGAGGAGAGCATTCTGTTACCTGAGCCATCGAAATTCAGTAGTTGGTTGGGAACAACAGAGGTGCTGAATGACTTTGAGATTTAGCATATTTCTAGTTACGGATTGTCATTTTGGTAATTAAAAAAAAGGATGAATATTAAAAGTTTTCTGTTGGTGGTTTTCTTTAATTCATAAATGACAGACTCCAGCAGACCATCAGTTCATTATGACGTACGTGTTTGGACAAAAACTCCCTGCAATGACCTCTGATGAACTCTAGATTATTTTGTCAGGTATTTATTGTCCATTTGGCATGGCCTATAGAAAAGAAAATTAATGTTTTATTACTCACGTAGTACTCAGCTACAAGCAACAACTCACCAGTTAAATACAAGTGAAAAAGTATGAACTCCTTGGTGTTAAAGCACCCAGCTTCAAGCATATACAAGTTTTCTCAGATTATCTTTCTGCATTTTGATGTGACTATGGCATTTTGCTTAATATGACACCATTTTTGTCTTTCTTACTTCAAAAACAATCCACTGATCCTTTCAGATGCTAGTACTCCATCTTTGATTTCTATCTGTATCTGAAGACCATATTCTTCACAGCTCACAGTGACATTATAAATAGCAATATTGCTGCCTTGGATGTGATCAGATATGCTTAGTCTTGAAATACATTTCAAAACAATGACTTATGCTGTGGAAAATTTGTCATGGGACTTTTCACTTTATAAGTGTTTGCATGTACTTGGGAAGTTCCCTTTTCATCTCATGCTTGTCTTGCTTAAAACCAAAATGTATATTCCAAGCAGAAGATTCTTGGAATTGTTTTAATTGGCAATGGCAGCATTGAAGATAAAATGCAATTTTTTAGTACTTTTTTTCTCAAGCAGTTTGAGAATGGAAAGTGGTGTTTTGCTATGAAAGACAGCAATGTTATTCCTGTAGTAAGGTAAAAGTCCTCAGCCTACACAAAATCTCTGAATCGCTTTTAGCTATTTTCAGAAGGAAAGAGCTCCTGCAATGCAACAGCTTTTCCTACAATCTTAAGGGAAAGGACAGGTATTTGTCTTGTAGACAAGACTTATGTGCTTTGAGAAAGTTGAATTTGACTCAGAAAACATACATATTTTCACTATTTGATTCAAGAAAGGCAAGATGGACACCTCTCTTAAAAGAATGAAATCTAACCAAATGAAATCACAGGCTCTCTGCTCTGTGTACTTTCATTTTCATTCTGCGGAATTTTACATAAACCTCTTTTAAAAGAGGCAACTATCCTGGCTCATGAACTGCCTGGAACACTGTGTGTAAGAAGTTTCTCCTAAATATCAAGAGAATAAATTTTCATGTCTGAATTCTAGACCAAACTTCAAACGCCTTTTCATCTCTGTATTCATTGCTTAAAAGCATGAATGTCCACTTAAACACCTCCCACTCATTAACAGTCCAGCTGAACACTGCAAATTGAGGTGAAAATGTCAAAAACAAGCCTATCTTTCATTTACAATGAAGCTTATTTAGAAAGGTTTGCTTAAAACCTGAGGTTTCATAAGGATTTTGATGAATCAGAGATCTGGATCTCAACTGCCTGACACATCTAAAACAGATTATCTAAAAGGAAACTCTAGACCTTCTTGGTCTTGGGTTCTCATTTGGAGAACCTGTTTTAAACCGGCCAGGTGAAGTTCATAAATATGAGTACCCTTCTTTTTCTTTAATACTTGGTGTTTCTCTCTAGATACTGGAATGAGGCACACTGCAGAGTAATGTAGAACAGTTAAACTAACAAGTGCAAAAACCATTTATATTTTATATGGGAGCTAAAGAACAATTCCTTTTTCTCTCTCTCTCTCCTTCTGTCTGTCTGTCTTTCTCAGAAGTTTGATATTTGAGACACAGTAATAAGAAGAGCAGAGCAAATGGCACCACAATGCATTGACAGTTTTGGAAAGAAAAAATAACTTTGTAAGTCTTGGGGACAGATTTCACTATAAATAAAAATAAAAAAGAACAGAAATTAATGTTTGTGGTCAGTCTGCAGCAGCTACACTCTCTAATGCAAACCAATTGCATTTTTACCTGAAATATATGACAGATAGCTAAGGCACTAATGTTTTTCTCTGTTAATAAGCTCGATATGGAACAGAGCTCCTTTAGAATATGTACGGTAAAGTGAAAATGCATGCTTTGGTGACTGTTATAAAGCAGGCCAAAGATATGTCAAGTCCAATTAATGTCAATAAGGAACATCTGTATTTAGGCACCCAAGTTACTTAATGCAAACATTTCATAATTATATACTATAGCACACATGGAGCATTATGAGATGTGGTGTCCCAGTGTGAATAATATTCACATTTTTCAGATCAGTCAGCAGTCTTGGTCTGGCTTTGGCTCAGCTTGCCGTCTCCCTGTAAGAGCATTTCTTTATAATATTGAATTAAGTACAATCCACATTTTTTCTCTTATCTGTGAAATCTTGTGGTTGTGGCTTGATTGTTTTTATAAAATGAAAGATCCAAGTGCATGTAAAGCTAGGGTTTTGGGGGCTTTTTTTTCCTGAGACATCTGGTTTTTTTCTTATATGCCTTAAGTCTGGGAAGGAAAGGTTCAAGTGGATGAAGCATAGCATGAAAGACTCCATGTCTAAAGGATTCTTCATCTCACAGAAAGAAAAAAAAAAAAAAAAAAGCAGCAAAGGAGCAGAACAACAGCAGACACCATTTCCCTCACCTGAATCACAATGTGTACTGTGAAATGACAGCTCAGCTCAAGTCTGTAGAGGGTGGAATAGATACCAGCATCTATAGTCTGGGAATCTCAAAACTTCCTAAATACTTGTAAATTCAAAACCAGCCATGCAGCAATTCTTCAAACAAATGGAGCAGACACTGGTAAGCTCAACTGCTACCCACACATCGTTCTCTGCAGCACAGGATGCCTTTTTGAGTTGGGTGGGTTTCTTTAGTTTGGTAGGTCTGTTGAGATGGGGCTCTGGACTTGTGCACTTAGGGATTTTAATCTCCAGTTTAGACAAGCTACTAAAAAAGATGGAAAAGTCATCTGGTGCTTAATGTGAAACACATCACTTACAGCAGAGCAGTCTCCGTCACCATAGAGCTTTCCGCCAGGCATTCCCTCGAGCCGCCCAAGTCCCAGGGGCTGCCAGCTGAGACAGAAAAGGCTGCAAATGCTGAGGTATGAGTTCGTCCAGTCAATTACAGCCTTACAAAACTACCTCAGACAACTGGCAGCGAAAAGCTGACAAAACTGCCATATTAAAACCAGACTTGTAGGTAACCGGGCAGCTTTACCTAATCTGACAAGTGGTGATTAATCCAGACCAGGAAGAAACAGGTGTCAAGATGAGATTAGAGAAAATGGAATATCTGCCATTCAGTTACAATCTTGCCCAAGCATCAGTCACCAATACTTCAGTCTCCTTCATCCACCCATCTTGGCAGTCTTTCACAACCCCACCTGATGGCCTGCCAAAAGGAATGCTACCATGAGCTAAGCTCCCACACTGTTTTTAGCAAGCTGCCATTGAGACCCCACCTATTTCAAAAAACATTCAAGCCTGAATACCCACTTCCCACTCTGTATATGTTCTGTCTTGTCTGGCTTTGTTTTTCTTCACTTGTGCCTTTGGAATATAATCACTTCAGGGCAGGGTCTAGTCATCTCTTTGGCACTTGACCTGTTCTTCCTCATATATTTACTGTTCAGAGCTCCTCTATGAACTTCAGTGAGATCATGCTTTGGTCTTTTGTGATTAATAGTACTAATTAATACTCAAATCAATCATGTTGGCTTGTGTTCAGACGAGAGGAATGCATAGTCATGTAAAAAATCGGCTAAGTACTTTAAAACATCCAAAAGGGGATAGTTCCTCATAGAAGGAGGAGTTCTGGATATTGGCTTTTTTACCTTTAATTCCAAGAACCAGTTTACTCCATCTGGAAATTAAAAGCTTGGGCAGGGGAGTTAGAAACCAGCAATCAGGATTGAAAGAGGGTCTATACAGACCACTGTTCCTGTTGCAGAGCTCAAAGCAAGGCCCTAACACAAATGTTGCTGCTTCAGTTTCCCTCTGAAGCTCTCAAAGTAAATAATAATGGTGGTAAATTTGTGCCCAGATGAATTCTGCATTATTCAAAACAGAAATAAAAGGAAGTCTGTGCTGCAATGGAGGAAGAGGAGGAGAGGTGGTAACCCAATGTGCTGGGACGCTCATACAGTCTGACTGGGCATGGAAATGTTGGGACAAAGGAAGACCTAGATACCAGCAGAGCAGGCAGCCAGGAAGAGAATTTCCAAGCCTTGCCTAAGGAATCTGCCCTAAAATGTTATTAATGACTAATGGGATTTCTGCATCTTCCTCCCATGCACCACTCTGAACCTACAAATAACAGGATTTGTGTAATTCCCCTCCTACATGCTGCTCCCTCTAACCCGCCAATAAGACCTCAGGAATAAAACAACCTTCAATGTGTGCACATTCTAATTATAAGTAGACAGAAGGAGATCTCACATGTAAGCTGGCTGAGATCCAGGGATATCAGCAGAGGGATAAAGAGAGTGGAAGTGGGCCTCATGCCAGAAGAACAAGTGAGAGATTTCTGACAAGTTTGAAGGGAAGAGTGATGGCAGAAAAAAATTGTACATCCCTTAGTGCCTTTGAGTGTGGGTGAAGAATAATCGTGTGGCTAAGCCATAAGATTAGGAAGTAGACTGAGATCTGGAGCCCCAGGTCTTCTGACAGAGATTTCCAGTTTGACCTAGGTGAGACCTACTCCACCAATGCAGGTGAGGGGAGAAAAAAGGTTGGGGAGGGCATTCCCCGATCCCCTGCTATGTGACAGGCTGACCTCATACCTAGCCCCTTGCTTTGCCCAAGCCTAGACAGAGAGGGTGCCTTTTTTTTCAGACCTCCCATCTGGAGCTTCATCCAAACCCAGCATATCGGTCAGATGCCCCACCAGATGGCTGCCACATTCCCACTGATTTTCTTATTAAATATAGGGGCAGAGAAGGATGTGTAACATGAGATGTCCTCCATATCTCAGTGTATCAGGCCCTCAGCACAGCTTCATGGGGTGCCAGGACTTGCTTTCCTATCTGATAGCAATAGGGAGGGTGACTGGGAATTAATTTCGGTGCTTTGAGATTCTCACTACAAACAAATCACCTGGACCAAAAAACACAACAACAAACAGTAGTAAACCTGGTAGCAGTAAACCAGGTTTCTCTGCTGAGACGTAAGTCACATTGCTCACTGTTTTAATCTTTCTACCAATGTGTTTTTTTTAATATTATCATTGTTCTTTTTTGGTAGCTACCAAAATACCTAAATAGCTTTTAAAACTATCTTTGGGGACTTGTGCTTCCAACTCATTTATCTTAATTTCTAAGATGGAGACAAACTTCTTATTTATGTTTCAAAGATGACATGACATCAAAGGGTTTGAATACTAAATGCCTTAATTACAGATGATAGGCTGATAAAGAGAGATCACCTCTGGAGTTTCATTAAACAGGAATTACAACTGCATTCACTTGAGATTTAGGACTACACCAACCTAACCCCATGTATCAAAAGATTATTTTTGGAAATAGAGAATAACATTTTTCTCACTTATATAATTGCAATGTACAACTTCAAATTACTAGCTTCAAAACCAATAGCTTCACCACCACTCTGAAATTATCCATCACACTGACCATTTTTGCACTGGATGTTGCTTCACTTGCTGGGCTCTGAGCAGGTTTGTGGGTTTGTCTCTCAAAGGAGAAGATCTATGCCACAACCAGGGCACCACAGACAGCATCCAGAGATGTGAAACTCTTTCCTAAGGGGTATCAGTATTCCTTGGGCAGGTTAAGAAGGATGTTTTATCTGCCTTTCTCTGACTCTTTTTTTACCCTGACTCCATATAGTGACTACCCCTTCCATTTTGACAGAATTGTAGCTGGTGAAATTGTAGGGTGACAGCAGAGAAAAAACTGGTGCCAACTCTGTAGACTGTAAACACAGGTTTTCAGTGGGGGGAACACCAGGAGGAAACATATCACAAAACCTCAACAATTTTCCTTGGCTGTGTGGGAGTTGTTAAATAAGCTGGGGAAACATTCCTCATCTAGGACAAAACTTTCTGTCAGGAGAGGACTGAAGGGGATCATGTTTGTGGTGGGGTTTTGTTGGTGTTTTTTTATCCCAGCTGACATGCACGCATACATAATTAGCAGAGGCTCTGTTACACTGGATTCATAATTTGGGGTTTTGGCCTGTCCATTACTGAACAGGGTATGAAACTAGTGGTTTAAAGGAGTTTTCTTATGGCAGCCAGTCTGTGTGTTTAAGAGTCTTTGATTACGTGCAAATCACTCTTTTACAGCAAAAGTATTTAGAAAAGCTCCTATAGTAATTTCTATTCAGAATCCAGAGATTTTCCAAGGATCCTATTCAAAACACTGCAGAATCAAGCTTTACAACCCCCCTTCCAGGTGCAGAGGTAAGGTACAAATGTACCTCCTTTAAGTTGGTAAAACTTTGGCAGAGAGACACTTTACAGTCTCCATTTTAAAAAGTGTGTTCAGCCTTAGGTGTACTCAGATCTGTCAGAGAAGGTGAGAGCAGATGTCCCATAGCATGTGCGTAGCTCAGTGCTGCACAGGCAGCTCATTAACACAGAAGTACGTGACAATTAAAATCTTAAATTTCAATCATTTGTTGAAGATCACAAAGAACACAGGTGGCAGGGTTGGAGCAACAAAAAAAAAGTTAGTCTTCCTCCTGTTCTCTAATGATTAGGTTCTCTCTTTTGTAACTGGTCCCAGAAGGACTGAGCTCTGTAACTTCTGGAAAACAATCTAAAGCACAAAGGCACAGATCACAGAGACAGTAATAGATGGCTTGAACAGCCCAAGTGTCATTAACATTTTGAGATTTTAAAATCTTCATTTCGTTTTTTCTACTTTTGGCTGAGACTAGAAGCCGAAGTTTCACTGACCTTTACTGATGTCCGAGCATGACATTTCCTGCTCTGTTAGCACTGATCCCAAAACACCCCAGACCACTGGGGAAGCTTTATCCTGTTGTTGCTATTTTATTCTGCACTTCGCACGGTAGCAAGGGCATTTCAGCAATGAACCTGAATGTAATGCTTAGGGGTTTTTAACTTGTTTATGACTGATGTTAACCACATACAATGATAACAATTACTTTCAGCACGTACTAGCCCATCTTTATGAGCTTAAGGAGTTGCTATCCATTCCTTCTATTTTAAGGGAGTTATGAAGACACCTTTCATTGGTTTTCTTTTTTTTTTCTTCAAAATCCAAAAATGTTTGGGAAAAGAGTTTATACGTCATTGTTGAATCGCCAAGTTGGCAGCTATGGGAATACTAGATGAATGACATATACGAAGAACAACATCCAGAGATGACACCAACAAGCATGTTTTCCTCCTGGTAAGAAATCTGATTTCCAGAGTAACCTATTCCTCCATATACAGGAGCACATTTGGATTGACTCAGGTGGTGCAATGACTTTTAAATCTGCTCTGGCACAGCCATGAAAACACTCTTCCAAACAACCAAGTCCCAACTGGCTCAGCAGCAGCCCACCTGGTTTTCTTTTCCTGATTTCCATAGTCTTTCTTGTCTGGCATGCTAAGCCGAAGTCTCCTTTGTCCTTCAGTCCCCTTAAGCATGATGAAGCAGGAGATGAGGATGGGGACCACAGGCACTCTGGGGTATTGATGCTGCTCTGTCCAGTGAAGCCTGAGCTGGTGCCGACTCATGCTCTCAGTGGCACTGAGGCTGCTGCACTGCCAGCGGTGGCATCTCCCAGGTACAGGCAGTGGCAAATCCCAGGTATGGCCAGCCCCACTCCCCCGGCACACTCATACCATTAAAACCCGTGGCACGCTTTGCTAAAGTAAATGGCTCTAGCCTGAGTAATCTTGTTCCAATTGCAATTTGCGTAATTGCCTTCTGCTTTCATATCTCTTGCAGTTCCTTTTAGGTAAAGTCTTCTTGTCTTATCCGAGGTAGTTGCTTAATGCTTCAGTTTTCCTTAAAATGGCAACCATTTTCTCCCCCTGAGCTAGCTGTATTACCATGGGTGGGTACACATGTTTCAAGGCACTTTAGAAAATTAACGTATTTTGGAAAGGAAGCACTACAAACTTTCTATCAACAGGCACAGTAATAAATCAGGGGCAACCTATCCCACATGCCTAAGGATAGCTCATAGTGAAACTCAGAGGTGCCATTACAGCCCTGTTCCTGAGTGAGCCCTAATTTTGTTATCTTTGTAATTGGTAACTGTGACACCCTTGATTTCAGTCTAGGTTGTATACACTGTGTGGGTCAGCAGCAGGAGCTTACAGAGCCATGATTTCATGTTAGTTGCACCTGAGCTAGGCAGGGATATCTGCCTGAGATGCGATCACACCTCTCTAGCACTGTCAGTCCTGGTGGGTATCGATCTGCTCAGCACACAGAGTGGGAGCCACATGGGGAGGAGGGTAGCACAGCAGAAGGGAGGTGAGTGTGAGTGGGTCTGGCCACTTCAGTGAAATATTCATGTGGCACCTATAAAAAACTGTACGATAGGAAACATAGGGATCCATTTCAGGACAATTGTGGCTTCTTACTCCATTCCAGGGGCCTCCTTGAACGGCGTAGACTCCTTGATGTTGGCGGTGTAACCCTCTGCTTTCTGCCTGGCATCGGGTGGATCTGCTTTGTAGGAGGCAATAGCTACAGGCACAGGCACACCATGGGCTGAAGCAGGCTGGACAGTAAGACTCACTGATCTGGGTCGTGTCTCCCCTCTGTGCTGGCATTTGCAGAGCAAACACGCCACAAAAAAATGGTGAGACAGAGAAGAGCCCGGTGCCCTCGTTGCAGCAAATTATTTTTAACCTTTCCATATTGTCTGGCATGGTCCTCTCACTTGGCACTTGATATGTTTGTAACAAGGCAAGAACTTCGCCTTGAAAAGCTAATGATCAAATTTGTGCTGAGAGCAGGACTAGTAAAGACACGTTTGGTGTGTTGGTCTGGGAAAACGCATGGGAGACAAATATATGAATATAAAGAACTTTAAAATAATGCCCTTCCTTTATAGAAAACAACAACAACAAAAAAGATGCCCGTGAGGATAAACAATCAGTTATGTACAGGTTTTATGCCTGCTTGGCAATTGCCAGTGCTTGGTTCTCATCTACCTTGCACTCCACCTGGTTGTGCTGTTGACCATGAAGCCCCAGCCTGTGAGGTTGTCAGGAAAACAGGAAATAGCTTGTGACTAATACCATCTCCCTGTTCTGTGAGTCAGAAATCTTGGTGACAGAAGAAAACAAAAAAAGAAAAAAAAATAGGTAAAAAAGGAGACAGTTTCCTGGGCCAGAGAAAGGAAAGAAAGGAAATTAATTTCTCCTTTAGAGCCCTGCGTGAGGCTGCTGAATGTCAAAGGCAGGTGTCACATGGCTGGCACAAGAAGCCACAGACAAAATTTGGAGCTGTATGATAATCTATTGCTTCTGGTTCAACTAATTTGACTAATTCTGATGTAAAGAGCACCTCAACCTGTTGATTTCATCCTTCTTCAGAACATGTTTCTTAAGAAGGAGGGTTCATGCCAAGCTTTATTTACCTAAGATCCCTCCAGGACAAGGAGAAAAAAAGAAAAAAGAAAAGAAAAAAAAAATCTCTTTCAAGTCCTGCTTGCTCAAGTTTTGATTTAGATTTAAGTCTGCCTTTCCTAGCCTTGAAATTCCTTTTTTTTTTTTTTTAAGAGAAATCTTAGAAGACCAGGGCTTTCCATTTTCCGTGAGGGGAGACTCATCAGTTCCCTTTTTTGCTTTCTCATTTTGTTCTTCTATCCACCTATCCGAACTTTAAGACAAAACTCAGTACTCTAGCATTGTCTGAGGGAGGGACACAGAGCCCTTAACTGTATGAATTGGGAAAATCGTGTGCTGCGGATCTGGACTCATCTGGGGCACAAACACTGCTTTGCAATATACTTGCTCTACATTTAATCTGCCACTTGGCAATCACTGAAATCCTCTCCCCAACATGCTTTCCAGCCCTATTCATAGTTATATCATATGCTAAATCTTGTAAAGGAGACTGCATAAAGCCACTTATTAGCAGAGTCCAGTGACACTTCTGTGCTGATGAAATCTGTCTCCTAGCTGACAGCATGGCTGTTAAAACCCTGCAGACAGAGGAGAGGAGAGGTTCCCTCCCCAGGTCTCCCAGGTTCCTTTCACAGCTCTGCCAAGGATGTGGTGTGACTTAAATTAAGTCAATTATCTTTTGTGTGCGTCAGCAGTGCAGGGCATACATTTACTGGGGAGGGGGAGTTTAAGACTCCTTCAGCAGCTTTGTAAATTGTTTTCAAATACCAAGGCAGAGGCAGCACAGAAATGCAAAGAGCACTATTTTTTCTGATCTTACAGGCAGCAAGTCACTATACAGGGTGCGAAGCGACATCTGACATTTGGGCTGATAGCATGGTTGTGGTGTGAGGGTCTTAGCATTAGACTGCTCTCCAACCCCTTCTCCAAGTGAGTGCTGTACACACAGCTCTCCTGCCCCGCAGTTGGCTACAGAAAAGCATGAGGCAGAACTCCTTGCCATGGTCTCAGTCCTTCACATCTGCCTTATTTATCCACCTCTGCAGGAGTCAGGCACAAGAAAATTCGCTGGTCTTAAAACATTTCAGGATATCACAAGATCAAACATTATACCATTTGGTGCCCCTAAGCAGGCAGCAGAGGCAGAAGGACCTTACACCATGCTTTGCCTCTGCATTATGTTCATTTTGCAGCGTGTTGCAAGGCTCTGTCAGGGCAGGGTGATGAAGAAGGAAGGAGGAAAAGACAGAAGGGGTCCACTGAAAACCCTGAATAGCACCAGTACTGCAATTAAAGCCCATTTGCCTGATTTCAGGGCCAACTTCAGCAGGGAGGGAGTCCACACTTATATATGGCTGTCTCAAGAGCAACTGTAATTGCCCTGTCCACAAGAACTTGGGACTTTGAAGAGCTAATTGCTCTCGTGCTTGCATGAATGAAGTGCTTGGGTTTTAATTGACTCCAGTATATCCGTAGTTCATAGTTTCTGAACTTACATGAATTTATATTTGACAGAGGCTTTGCCTGCTGGCTAATTTTGGAAGCCATAAGGTCAGAGCTGCCCAGGTACTCAGAATGTTGGAATAAGAGCTATGCTTCTGATAATGACTTTGGAGGCAATACTGGCAGCTGCTACATGCTGTACTTGAGTAGAGTTTGAGGCCATCAGCCACCACGGCTAAAGGAGTTTGAAATCCTGACCACTGCTAGAGAGTGAATCAATTCCCCATGTATGTGGGCTCCAGAACTAATATTAAGATGTAGTTCCTGATGATGACACCCACGTCCATGTGACTATTCTTATCCCTAGAGAACTGAGCTGACACTTTTACTGAGGGTGAGAACATCAGGAGGACATGGCCAGAGCTATCCCCAGCTCCTTCCATGGGCAGCAAGAGACTGCAGCACTAGGAAGAGTGGATGAAGGTATGGTTATAAGACGACTGCTGAAAGGTCATTTCTTGCCCTCTGGTGATCCTTGGGGGAGTGTCTCACACATATCTCAGTTTTTCATTTGTCTTGGTGAGCCCTTCACAGGAGTACAATGCCATGGCACCTGATCTCACATAAGCTCACTTCTTGCATGCAGGAAATGCCAGAAGACTAGACCTTGCATTCTCACCACCCAGTGAATGACTCATGCTCACAGAGAGAAAATTAGATTTATCTGGATGCTTATGGAACCACACTGCACAATCAAAATAAAAATGAGAGGCCTGACCCACATACCCCACTGTAAGTAATCATAAGCCCATTGAAATCAATTAAGTTAAATATATGAAATTAAGATGAGACCTGAAGTCAGGAATCTCAGGTACTTAGACCTAAACCACTCCAAGGCTTTTAATACAGGAGATTTTCCAACTCCAGAAAACCATAGGTTTCTTATCATTGCTGTCAAGGAACTACTTAGGCTTGCAGAATAAATCTTTTAAAAGTTGCTGCTTATCATAAACCTCTCTTCACTGCTTCTGTAGTGGGTGAAAGGCCTGAGATTGAATATCCTCAGGGCAAAAAGCATATACTTTATTGAAAAACAGCACTTAATTAAGATTACAAAAATCTATTTAAAAGCATATACTTTAAATACTTTACAGCACTGTAAGAAATTGTCTTTAATTATTATAGATGGAAGGATTTGGAAGTTTGCTGTATTTTTGACACTTGTGCTTATTTACCTTTAAGAACTTGAACATGACATACTTCACACAAGAAGGGTCGTAGATGCTCTAACCACACACAGGGCGAAATCCAAGTCCCACTGAAGTCAGTGGGAACTTTGCCATTGAAAGTCAACAGTTTTAGTAAGCCAGCTGACCAGAAAACCCCAAATCTAAATTCCTTAATGTATTTAGCTCTGTCAATACGTTCAGCACTAGTCTTGGTTGGAAAATGCTTTATTGTGCCATGGAAATTTATAATGAGAAAAGAGGAGGGAGGGTGAAGGCTTGGTGCTGCCAGCTTAGTCTTTGATGGAAAGGTTTTCTCTAGCCTTCTTCCATGGTGAAGGGATAGAGAAGAGCCAGTCAAGGAACTGGCAGAGTCAGACACAGTAATTCAGTCATGTACAGTAAGACTTTCAGAAATTTTCTGAAATAAAATTTGGACATTCACTTTCCACAAGCTTTACCTCAAAGACATGCTTGTATATCCCATTCTTACTTTGCAACTGGCATCACTGAATCCAGGAACTTGGGAAGAAAATTACTCCTCTGGGCAAATAAAGGCATGAGAATGTGTTCTGGGTTTACAGGACAATGAGATGAGCTGGAGAAAGCAGAGGAGGCTCCAAGAAGATGGAGGGGAAGGAAAAAAAAAAAAAAAGAAAAGGCAGTCAGGAACAGTGTCATGGTTAGACACTGAGAAGTCAGTGCAAAGATGTAAACAGGAACGCCAACAACATCCTAATGGTGGGACAGCACGTAGGGAGCTAAGGAAACAAAGCGAGACTGTGCAGGAGGTACACAATCTAAAATGGGTATTCAGGAGTGGGGTAAAAAAAGAACGCAAGGCTTTAATGTAAAGCAAAAACACTTTTTGGATGCAAGCAACTGTTTTCATTAGAGAAATTGCCAAACCCTTGGCCAGAAAGAGAAAAGGGGGGAAAAGCATAAAGATGTTTGAAAACAGCAGAAAACAAACCCAGCACTGAGGGAAGAGAAAGAAGCTCAGGAGGTGAAGAAGTGTTTCGTAAGGATGAATGCAAATAAGCATATGCGGGGGATACTTTAAAATCAAATGGAAAATACTCTACATGCCTTTCTACTGAAATCCCACATATTCATGTAGAAAGCTAGTTACCACCAAAAAAGGCCAGCTGCAGTTTTAAAAAGCATGCTCTCCATATTGCTCAGGGTGGGACACGCTTCCTATTTGCCTAACTTTTAGCTTGCTGGCCAACGTAGAATGGGAAAAGCAGAGTTTCCTTTTGGCCCAGTTTTCCTTGAAGCCTGGGAGCTGAATTCCACTTCTGACTTTGAATCATTGAGACTTGCTGTTGGACTACAGTCAAGTCACATCCCTCACCTCCCTGTGATTCAAGAAGCCTGGCTTTTAAGGGAAAAAACATGCAGAAAGGCAGGCTCTGGATCCAAGATGAGTTGCTGTGGATTCACAGATTAAAAGTGTGGAAGTCTGTGGAGCAAAATTCACAAAAAAAGGAACGCGTTGCAGCGCCTCTGGTCAGATAGAGCATGTGTCCCCTTCCTGTACTTTTGGAGATATTTCTGCTGTCTTGTACAAGGATTTGGTTCCAAAACAGATTGTGGTAATGGTGTATGAAGATGTATGAATGCATCCAACTGCCAGTCTGGAACCAGCTAATTAGCTAAATGGGTCTAGTGTCTGGTTACAAACTGGGTCGATGCTTCTCCCACCTTGTAAATTCTTTGCATAATAGAGGAAATAAAACCCATTGTTTTTATGAACTTGTAATTAAATAATGTAAATGGGATTTCAATAGGTTTATTATACCCAGTTGGAGTTCGGCAGTGGCAGTTAGTGCAGCTGGACTGATCCTGACCTGCCAAGTGACTTGGAGCAAGATGTGTCACTGCCTGCCTCAGTTTCTCCATCTATAGAACAGGGACAATGATACATGTCTTCACCTTGCTCCTGATGAACTATGCAAGACTTCACTAATTGGTGCTCGCAACACATTTGAGTGCCTTGGATGAAAGGTATTAGAGGGGTTCATGAATCACACTTGGCCACATATCACTTTTGCATGTTCTTTGGGAAGATTTCAGCATACTGGGCACAGAAAGGCAGTCAGCTGGCATTTGCCTGGCACCTCCAGCGTGTCCTTCAACTAGGGGCCATGCAGTGCATATCAAGCAACCCTTCTCTCTCGAGGGACAGAGAATCCCTGTGCATTTGTATGTGTCTTTATTTAATGAAGCAATTATGCGTGCTAACGACATTCTTCGAGAAACATCCTATCTAAAGTTTCCCACCGTTCTTGCACTGGTAGTTTTCCCCCTTCCCTCCTCCTTTCCCTTATTAATTTATGAAGCAGCTAATTATGATCCCTCCAGGCTAAATAACTGTGCAGTTAGAGATGCACTAGATGAGTGGGTATGGCAAGGCAATGCAGAGCATTTTTCTCTTCGCCTATTACATGCATTGTTTTAGGTAATTAACATCCACTTTGTAGTGGCAACACAGACGCCTTGCTGTCTGTACAGCTTCTTGGCTCAGATCCTTTCAAATACTCCCTGGTACACTCCTTGCAAAACCATGTGAAGTGTTACATAATTCTCTAGGTTGAAAGGCAATTGTATACATCCAGGTTATTAAAAGGATCTATATATGTGTACAAAGCCAACATTTCAGGCCTTATCCAAGGTACCTTCAGCTATGGTCACTTCAGATTACTAAAAGCATTCAATAAAACCCACGGAGACTTTCCCCTTCCTCCTTTGCCTGTTCCTCCAGCAGTTTCAAGTTGATACCTAGGAAAATACTAATGCGAGCATTACATGTTTCGGGTCAATGCTTGCTACTTCTTAGTGTTTTGAATATTGACAGTTTGCTCAGCACCGGACAGTAAAAACCTCAAAGGCTGCCCTCATCTGATAGATATTCCCCTCTCCTGAAAAAGTAAGGTACATAGAAACTAGTCCAAGCTTGAAGATTTAGCAGTGGGGGCAGCTCAGTGTTCTCGTACCTGCTGCTTACGGACCTTGGTTTAGTGTGTTTGTATGAAAGCTTTGGAGGAAGAGAGCATGGTGGATTAGCCGAGTGGGAAGGGAAAGCCACGCAGCCTGCATGGGGCAAGGTCGAAAATGTGCTAAGCTGTGAAGGAGTTTAAATGCCAGACAAGGTCAGGACGAAAGCAGCTCTGGAAGCCTTAAGAAGACCAGCTATACAATTACCAAGGAACACTCAGGTACATTGGAATAAGCAGGGACAGGAACAATTTATGAGCATCTACTAAATAAGATTATTATTACTATCGGTGGGCTCTGTGTGCCTCTTTTGCACTTGCAGGCTTCTCACCGTCCCCTGTCTGGGACAATCAGTGCTATCTCTAAGCTGAGTGAATACCCAGAAGTGCAATAAAAAGCCAGACTGAAAGAAGGGTCTCTTGCTGCTGTGTGCTGGTGAAAACTCCTGTTTTTCACTCTGCTGTTGTTTGATATCTGCAGAGAAAGCTAGCAGCTCCCCTTGGCTCAAATTTGCCTTTGTGAGTTAGCATACAAAGAAAGATATAGACCAAAACCCTGGCACAGAATGATTTTCATGAAAGCAGCAAACCTGGTCATTTTTTCCCTTTCCTCTCCCTGCCAATCAATACTGTGTCTCAGTGTGGTTGCTCATAAAGTTAAGAATCAGATAGGGCTGTCTAGAGTGTGGGCTGGTGCTTTGCAAGTTTAATTGCACAACTTTGCTCACAGCTTCTCAGCCACTGACCTGCAGCACCCACAGCATTAGGGCTCAAGCAGGGCCAGCCAGTTCCAGTGTGGGGTACCAGTGGGGCCAGCTGGACTAACAGGAGTGGAGGATCTCGCCGAGCAGGTGGAAGGACAGACACCACTGAGTCAGGACAGAATGTCAGTCTCACTCCCACCTCAGACTCATGAGCAGCTCTCTGATGCCCTCCACACTTGCTCAACATCTTCCTCTCCAGCTTGTCACCTGTGCATGAACCCTGTGTTTTGATTTGGATGAAAAAATGCTCATCAGCATTTTTCAGACTTGTGGCTATCATTTACTACTCATCCTTGCAAGATAGAAATCCATCCCCTCCCAACAGATATGGAACTATTAACTGCTGCTGTAAATCAGCAGAGTGTGCTGTAAGCCAGCCGTGACAAATATCCTGGGGAGCAGCTATGCGAACAGGATGGCTGATAAAAACAGAGGAGAAATGCATGTGAAGCTGTGGAATGGAAAATGAGAAATACTTCTTTTTTGAGAAAAATGGTGCATGATGGGCAATTTCAAGACAAGGATTTATAACCTACCTTTATTACTTTTGCTAGTGTAAAAAAAAAAAAAAAAAAAAAAACCTGGGAGGGTCAGAAGATGAGGACAGTGTAAGTTTTTCAGGCCAAGCTGCACCAGATTGGGCAAGGTGGAGTAAAAGATCTCCATGCAGACTGTAAGAAATGAACTGAGCTGGAGTCCAAGGGAGAATGAAGAAACAAACAAACAAAAAAAGATGTAACACAAGTCAGAA